>NC_091996.1:27103684-27291177 GCF_044704955.1 Pristiophorus japonicus | reverse complement strand
CCTCTCTTTCTCTCCCCCATCCCCTCTCTTTCTCTCCCCATCCCCTCTCTTTCTCTCCCCCATCCCCTCTCTTTCTCTCCCCCATCCCCTCTCTTTCTCTCCCCCATCCCCTCTCTTTCTCTCCCCCATCCCCTCTCTTTCTCTCCCCCATCCCCTCTCTTTCTCTCCCCCATCCCCTCTCTTTCTCTCCCCCATCCCTCTCTTTCTCTCCCCCATCCCCTCTCTTTCTCTCTCCCCATCCCCTCTCTTTCTCTCCCCATCCCCTCTCTTTCTCTCCCCCATCCCCTCTCTTTCTCTCCCCCATCCCCTCTCTTTCTCTCCCCCATCCCCTCTCTTTCTCTCCCCATCCCCTCTCTTTCTCTCCCCCATCCCCTCTCTTTCTCTCTCTCTCTCTCTGTCTGTGTCTCTCTCTCTCTCTCTCTCTCTCTCTCTCTCTCTCTTCTCGCTCTCTCTCTCTCTCGCGCGCTCTCTCTCTCTCTCTCTCTCTCTCTCTCTCTCTCTCTCTCTCTCTCCCATCCCCTCTCCCATCTTTCTCTCTCTTTCTCTCTCTCTCTCTCTTCCCCCCCCCCCCCTCTCTCGAACCGGGGACTGAGAATGGGACCGGACAGCCTTCGGGGGGGCTGGAGGTAAGTTGCTGCTATGTGTTTTTCAATTCTTTCACTGTGTCCGGGCATCTGCTGCGTCGCCTTCCTTAACTCTCGGGAAAGTTTCCGCATACTCTGGCCTAATCAGAACTGAAGTAACTCTCAGCTGGCTAAACTTCACTAAATGGCCAGAAGTGGCGCGGGTGGCTGGTTATGCCCCCTTTGGCTGAAAAAAAAACGGACTTAAAAAAAATCGTAACTAACTGACTACGCTGGTGCAAATTGATTGGGGAAACTGGGGATTTTCAACTTAGGCCAAAAAGAGCAGCCTGCTCCAAAAAAACGGCGCGAATCACTGGGGAAAATTGAGCCCATTGTCTATGAATTTCATTGTGTGATCGAACTTGAGACCTTCCAGGACTCTGCCTGAGTACCACATGGGATGATGCTTATATTCGCTAAACCATCGGGACATTTAAGTGAGACAATTAAAGCATGTGTTTTTAATTATTAAGCATTTTATAGGAATGTTCTAAAAAGGCAAATAAATATTTGGTGAAATGATTTATCAGCATCATTAATGGACCAGTGGGTTTGAAACTGGGCTTCTTTGTTTTATGTATGATCTCAGACGTGTTACTTGACTGTTGCTGCTATCACTTTAGGGACAATGTTTGGAGCTTGAAAGAATGGATTAAGCAGCTACTTCTGTGCCATATATTTGGTGATTTACAGTATCCACTTACATTGATCTATTGATTTAAATTTTTGCTTTTGGTAATGCTAGAAAATGCTTGCTTATTTTTGTCATTGAATGGTGTATTGATTATTGCTGCAATTAATTAAATATTTGAATGCATTCAACGATCATAAAATGATGCACATTACCAGTTAAATGTGTGTTCAGCATTCTGCATGGTGACGTGTTGGCGTCATGCTGAATGAACCCTATCTCATTCTGACTACATTTTTCATCCTGTGCATATGTTAACTGCCCATTTATACACTGAAGACCAAAAACACATTTCGGTGTTTGTGTTTTGTCACAACATTGTCAGCAGAACAGAATCTGAATGACTGGATCAATGTATGTCAACTACTCCTGTCATGCCCATACCAGCTGTCTCAATCTGTGTCATCCATGATTTCAATTTTTGTCAATATTGGTTCTTGGTTTAACGATAAAGGGAAAATAAACTAGTCTTCGTTTTTCATACACATTCTAGACAAATTTATCCGACCTGGCAATAATTCATTTTTTTACTCACTCATGGCTTCGCAAAACTTACTTTTATCAGTGAACATCTAGGGATTCCCTTCTTCAAGAGCATTTGTCATGCACAGTAGATGCTTTAGTTATTGGTGTTTGAACTGGCCATTGCTGTTGTAAGAGAGAGAACTGCTATAGTCAGGCGTTTCGGATCCATTTTACTGCCTCTAAATGTACTCTGTAACATCACAACAGGCTTTCATATTATCAGGATACTGCTGACGGACCTTTTGCTTGATTTGTCTGTGGGAAGGCAAGCACTTACCCACAAAGACAGAGCTTCACTACACTTCTCTTCAGTGATTCCCTACATCCACCTCTCCCTCCCTCTGCCCACACTTCTCTCTTATTTCAGCCATTAAATTCATATTTGACAGATTGTTATCTAATAACAATAAACATTTTCAGTCCTTTTGACCTGATGTAGAAAAATACAAGACCGATATTCTTAATCATATTTGAAAACTGAGCTTCAAATCTCTTCCTCAAATGGTTAATGTTGCAATTTTAACAAAACAGTTGTCAATGTTAATTTATGTGCTGGGCTTTAAGACTTGAGGCTTATGAATATGTAAGAGTTAAGACAATTCAGTGGGAAGGAAATTACTCCTATTTTAATCGAAGAAAATAATATACATGCCAGAAAGTACTCTGATGTCTGAATAGAGCGATTCATTTTGTTACTGAAATGGACATGGTCAGGCCAGCTCTGCCTCCCTACTGTAATATGGAGAGCATCTTTGTGTGATCCTATCCAGGTCCATAGAGAATAGTTGGGGCTGTGGCTTCAGACTGGCTTGAGAGCAACTCTGGAGTTGCCTACTCCAAAAAACTAGCAGGGAAATCTCCATCCCCGCCCCAGCATGTGGTCTGGCTTCCCAAGGTTGGAATGCTCCATAATAGCTCTCAACTTGGTTTGAATTTGCAGCCTTTGCCATTTTCTATGGCGTTATACAGGGGTGTTCCCTCTCTGCGGCATCCTGAAATGACCTCAGTGAGGAAAATCTGACTCCATAGTTGCCACATCAGCAATAGAATTAGTTTTTTTTACTAAAATGACAAGAAATGTCTGGAATTTATGTAACTATACAAGAGGGGAGTGCTTTGAATACAAAGTACTTTCCGTAGACTTTGAGTGTTGGTGATGCTGTAATGGGAATGTGCTTGTACCATTCACAAAAATTCAAATGTTTATTTTGATAATAGTGATATAAATAATTCACTTTTGCCCCAAATGGTATTGATTAGAAAATAATATTTTCTTAATTGATGAAACCTATGTAATGCTTTAAGGTTCAAGTGCTGTTTGAAGCAATTGCCCTTAACTGAAGCGTGGTTGCCTTGTGTGAAGGTATTCATGAGCACGGTTTACACATGTAACCTAATGGAGCTGCTGTGCAGAAGCCAAATCATATAAATGTCATTTTCAGACCAGTTCATGTCATTCACAGGTTAGGATCAAAATGATGCTAGATATAATTATTTACTTTAATCCAGGCATAAAATACAAGACCTAAAGCACCAGCCCAATTAATAATTTACATAATTAACATGCATATTAAACAGGGGCCAGCCTTGCTTCTCTGTTACAATGACTGGGGTAATGAGGGCTAACAGCACAGCTTTGAGCATAAGTTTCCACGCGTGTGGTGCTAGTAATTCTTGCTTGGATTGACAAGTGCTAGACAGCAGTCACAGCATAACTAAACCTGTTTGGCAGAATTAATCGCTGACAAACGGCACTTAAAGCAACGACATTGTTTGTGTCAGTTATTCTGTTTGATGTCACTGTTGGACTTAATAAATCAATAGTGTCAGTATTTGGTAATGTTTATAGCAGCAAAGTTTATTATTTCATGTGTCTGTCATGTACAAATAGTATTTATCATGACTGCCTATAAATTATTATGGACAGAATGCTGCTTTACATATAGCATTGTCTTATGTTGTTTTAAAGAATATATTTTTCTTTAATCTGGCTCTGTATGCAGTTTCTTCTTTCCTCTATTTTCGCATGCTTAATCAAATTGGTCTAATGATAGATATGTCATTTCTTTAACCAGTTTATGCATTTGAAACAGTTGCTGACCTTGGCTGGAATGTTCTGGTATTGTGGCTGTGTAACAGAGGGTCTAATTGGTACTCTTACATTGATGAGACATTGATTATTGGTTCCATTTCCAGTAGGGAGGCCATTAGTTATCCTACCATAGTAAATCATCTGAGAATAGCAGCACATCAGTTAGAATGCTAATTCACTGCTGGCAGCGACCACTGCGAGATGACAGCTTGAAGAGGGGGGGATGTTAAAAATGGCAGCAGATTGGTATTTTAAAGGGGTGGGGAGCTTTGTACTGATGAATAAGAAAGATGACATTTGGTGTCCATATTTAACTATATTAGTTGTCCACGTGAGGGTCAGTGCGCATGACCTACCTTAATTATGCCTCAGGCTGGTCAACAGCTGACTGAGAGTATACCCTTTGGACAAAATGAAAGGAAAAAAGCCTGGATAATTAGGCCAAGTTTAACTGCGGGAGGTATGCAGCCTTGCTGCTGGCTTTTGTATATTCATGACCTAGCTTTATTGATGGAAGGATGGCTTTCAGTGACATTGTCATTTGCAAGTTGAAAGGTAGGCAGTACTTGCACTCAGATGTGCCTTAAAGGGTCTTGCAAGAAGCTCATTTGGATGCTGATTACATTCGCATCTGCATTTCTTTGTTTCAAACTGTTTGGTAGACATCTGTTAATTTTAAGAGAGCGGCTTTGGTGCTTCTCCTTGGGGGTTTAATACCATAGTTTAAATCAACCCTTGTTTTAAAAATGTTCTTGGATTTCCTCTGTAACCAGTTTGACATTTGTCAAAAATCAGCTTCAAACCATATGACATGTAGGATTTAACCGTAGTATATTATATAGTATGTATTCATGTCAACTCTTTTGTGTTTGGAGAACATTTTGTTTCATTGTAATAAGCTCACTTAGACTGCATAACCTTATAGTTAGAAAGGCAGTTAAAGTTCACGAGAAATGTCTTTGCATCAGTAAATGATTTTATGCAGTCACATGATATAGTGCATCCTGTACAGTCAATGCTATTGTTCTGCTCATTAAACCCGAACTAAACGTAAACATTGCAATTTTGTCATCAAACAAATCAGCATTTTTCATATGATGGAAATGGACGTGACACTTGTTCCGGTTTAAGCATTTTCCTCGCTCGTCAGCCACACAATTTATGGCTTAGGTTTGAAATTTATGCCTGCAAGCCCCATCTCTGTATTTACACCAATTAACACATAAACTCTAATTACCCAGATCAAGGGAGTTGGGAGTCCATAAATGGAAAGTGACATGGCACTGCTCGGCAGCTGGCTGAGTGGCAAGGTGACGATAAATAGGAAAGTATCAATTAGAAGACATTGATGGTGATGCATCTGTGAACTGGGATGGTAGGTGTTAGCAGCTTTAGGTATCAGTGTCTGCCTGTCTACATCATGTGACTAGAAGGCTTCAGGGCTGCTTAACTAATAACCACTTGCTGAAATGGAAACATTGAAGTTTTTTGACTTTGGTAATTTTTCTGCATGTTATGTATTGGTGTACCATGTGCATTAGTTTAAAATAAAATTTTAGTTCGTGAAAACTTATTTTCCCTCTTAAGTTTATGAATGATGGGTGAACTTGCAAATAGAAGCGCACAAAGTTGTTCTCTTCCACTAGTTGGAGGCAAAGGTTCCAATACCATTAATGCCACTTCATGGACAAATTGCTGGGAGTAATAGAATGGTGGAGGATGGATTTAATACACAATTAATGTAAGATGGAATGGGTGTGGTGTGCACAAGTAGCACAGGGATGGGGTTATTGTGCTATGCTGTAGGAAACATGAACATGTTTCAGGATCATGTATGCTACATGAAGTGCAGCATACATGAACAGTAAAGGAAGAGATTGCTGCAGTATGCATGAGTATTATAAACGGAAAGTATAGGAAGAGGTTGGTGCAGTATGCATGAGTAGTATAAACGGGAAGTATAGGAAGAGGTTGCTGCAGTGCACACAAATAGTGCATAAAGAGATTAGTGCACTCCAGTAGTGCAGGAGAATTCTGTGCATTTGGGTGATGCAGGAGAGGAACCAAATTCCCACGCCGGACCAATTTTCCACTTTCTCACAGACAAGCTGGGTGTAATGAGGCTTACCCTCTGGTAAAAGCCCAAGTACGAGTGTCAATTGAGCCTAAGATTTGAAGACAACTGCTACTTAGGAGTGATGAAGTTCTGAAATATCAAATACTCCTTTGGTCAAACCTAGTCATTTAAAAAAAAAATGATGCAGTACATATATAGTAATGCAAAGCTTGATAATAGGAGCATTTGTTTAAGGGAGTAATTTCAGGAACTAAGTTATTCTTCATTTTACAGTGCTTAGTTAATAGGAGTGTTTGGATAAAAGAAACACTTTGCTCACCACAGGGTGCTCTAATTAAGAGGCTTCCATTGTAATTATAACTGAAAGAGGCCAATTTGATTGGAGAAATTGGTTTTGATTACAAGAGCATAGTCCACCTTGTCTGAATGGAATAGTCCACCGCATAGCTCCCAAATATTCAATCAAAATCGCAATCATTCTCTATTCGTTAATTTGATACATTCTTGCGACTAGAAATAATAACTTCTAACCCTTTGTGAATAAAAGACAGTCTATTGCTGTTATAATATTTAGAAGATTGTTATAGAAGATCCAAAATCCCAACATGCCTGATGATGAGGGCAGTGCGCTGAACATAGAACAGGGATCGATCCTGTGACCTACCCAGACTGTAACACTCCGCACCACACCACGTATTACGTTTAACACTGAGCTCACTGTTTTCAGGTTAATCCTTTCAAGAACATTTCTACATCATGATTAATAATACTACAAGACGAACATTTCCTGTTTCTCCAGAATTTGTAATATAAGGGGGAAGGATTCAGAATAAAGCTTAGTCTTTACTGAGGTTCAGGGATGGATGCTGAAATTGAATCTGATTTTTGGGTTTTACTTTACTGCTCTGACTATTCATACTTTGGATCATCAGAAGATTGGGGATGGGGGGAATAAAATCAACATGGATTCGATCTTCCAACATGCAAGAGATGAAATTCATTGTGGTTCATTGTATCTCTGTTTGTTTTATTATCTTCTGTGAAAGACATTTCTTTGAAATGCAGGGCAAAGGTCAGGTAGTCAATAAATGAGTTTTTTTCACTGTTTATTGAAAGAATTGTAATAGTGCTACAGCTGATTCCAGTTAAACACATAATTTGGAGAGAAATGGCGTGCTTGGATTAGGATGGTGCTTTGGTCAGGCCTCTCCATTTATTCAGATTACTGTGTGCTTTGTAAGATTTCTTTGTCTAATGTAGCTTCCATACAGAAGTACAGTAATAAAAGAGCTGTAGATAATGTTGCCGTCTGTGGTATGTTAAATACCCGACAGAAGGTCCATTAACATAAATGTTTTAATCAGAGACACAATGTTATGTATCTAAATTAAAACGTTTTGTGCATCAGTCTGCTGCAAAAAGCAGCATCGTAATAATTAAACATTTTTGCTTCGTTAAAAAAAAATTTCCCAGGGCAACATTTCAAAAGTAATACATTGTGTTGATACAACTTCATGGGTCTTTGTAAATGGCATCTTTTTTTTGTTACCAATAAAATTCCGCCTACCGCATCTTCCTCGTTTTTTTGTTTTTATGCCACAGTGACCTGTTTGTCATTTTAGAATATGAAACATGACCTAATGTTCAACATGTAATTTACCTGAAAAGACGGGTGATTTGAGGGACATGGAGCAGTTCTTTAACAGAGTGCACAGATTCGCTTCAGGGCTGAGTGATAGATTTGCCTGCCTGGAGCATCCCAGTGTGTTTATACATGGCTTGTATGGCAGCTTTCATAAGACATTTACCCCATGATTTGCGATGAGCTTATGTGTGAATAATTAATGGCAATTAATCCTTAATTACAGTAATTAGGCAAGTCACAGGAAATTAAGCTGCAGCTGGAGAAGACCATGCCTGGGAAGAGTATCGGGGCTGAGCGAGTGTGCCATTATTATAGCATTACTAGGATGAGCAGTACTCAGCAGTGATGGCATTTCTGTTGGAGAGCTTGGGTGGGACAAGAGTTAATAACACTTTTAGTAGAACCAGGTCTGACATGCTTTAGCTCCAAAACCGTACACGCCACTTTGTGTGTTCGGGCAGTTGTACTCTGCAATGCATTTGCAGGCTCGGTATTAGATTCAGCTCACAAACATCAGTTCATTTTGTGTGACAACATGCAGCGCTGTTGGCAGAATGGCAGAGTCTATTTTATTTATACAACGACAAATGATAAAAATATATTTATGTGCCTTAAAAAGTCTCAAAGCAATTGGAGCTAAACTCTGGTCGAAACCAATCTGAGATGGAAAGAGTATGTGGAGGATCAACTCTTGCACATTTTTAAGTGCAAACAATCATTCCTTCGAATAGTGTTCTTTGATAGAGGACAACCTACAACCCAACATGCATTGCTTTTAACCTAATTAACAGGAAAGAACTCATTTAACTGTAATCTCCTTTCATTTTAATATGCTGTTTGTGTGACTGCCTAAGCTCGATGTAAATGGTCAGACCAGGATTTAGTGACCCGACACTGCGACTTGAGCTAACCCTGTGTTGCAGGGTAGGAGCCAATGAGAGATTAAGCATTCTGCCTTCCAGGAAAATTTTGAACAGGAACTATTCCAGCTTAATTCTTTTTTAGGCCTGTATTAGATGCTTTGTATTTTTAAATATCTGTCAAGAAAAATAATGTCCGCTGTGACAAACAGCAGGAATTTTCAAAATTATTCTTAACTAGAAGAGTTTAGATTCAATGCTTTTGTAATTAACTAATTATTCTAACGTAATCTGCCTTATGCTGTATCTTGTGTAATATTGAGTAGGTGAAGAAAAAGCCACCATTTCGAATGTTCCTAGTTCTCCTCATTTGATGTGCAAAAATATTTCAAATCACTGGCCATCGATTGCTCTTGACATCTATGAAGGTGAATTTGAGCTGCGGAAATGGGTTTTGTATATGTCTGAAGGAGAGACTTCAACAGAACCAGGCAAATTACTGTAATTTAAAGAGAGTGTAATTTACAGACTGCCTTTAGGCTAATGCAGAGAGAGAGAGAGGCCAAGGATGTTCAGAGCGAGTGCAAATCAGTTTCCCTCCAAGGGAAATGTGTGCTTCAGCGTAGGCATTGATTGTTGCCTAGTTGTATCTTTTGTTCTCGACTAGAAATGAGTTGTATTTATATTCAAAGAAATTGATATGTAGTCCTTGATTTGATTAATGATTGAACTGAAGCCTGTGAAAAGAAAATGGCTGACAACAGTAATATTTTGTAATACACAATATTCTGACCCCGATTTCACCATTTACAAACTAAAGTTACTGGAGACATGTTTGCTTAAAAAGGTGCAAGTGCTGTTGTAGACACAATAGCCAGAATTTTCTGAGGTAAGAGCGGGTGGGTTGCAGGTGTGGAGGGAAATGAAAGTTGAAAAAAATGTGGACCCTCAACCCGCTCACTTTCACCTTTCACTCAGCCAGGAGATGGGTTGGCAATTTAAATATTATAATAAGGCTTGAAGCCTCTACTTTAATCTGCTTTGCAGGTTTTACTGCAGGCGGCTCGGGATCCCGGGGCTCGGGATTCTCGGTGGCTGTAACGAGGAGGCCTCAGCCTCGGGACCAATTCTTGTGGGCCGGGAGGAACAAGTGTGCTCCCCCACCATCAGTTGTCCCTCCCCAGACCTGGAACACATCCTCCTGGGGATTGCAATTCGGCTCCTGGGTAGGGGAACGCAACTCCCACCCTATGGACAGGGAACGGAGACCCCTTCCCCACCCGGGCCTGGAACACCCCCGGGGATCGCGATTCGGCCCTGAGGTCAGGGATTGGACACCCCCGGGGACAGAGTTGGGACCCCCCGCCCCCGGGCCTGGAACACCTCCCAGAGTGTTCGCCCCCCCCCCCCCAGCAGATTAAAACTCCACCTCCACAATGTGCTGGGAAACCCGACCTTCCGGGTTTCCCACCATCTCCTGGGTCCCCCCACACTGCGCGGGTGTGATCCAGGAATATCCAGCCCAATGTCAGACATCTTATTTGTTCAACACTGGACAACAAAATGTGTATTGTCTTCCTATGCTATTGGCTAAAATATTAAATCACATGCAGTAAACGATGTGTAACAAAAGTAAACATAATTAGTTACGTTAATTTAATTTATTAAAGTAAAAGGCCTGGTGATTATTCTAGAAAAAAAATGTTAATTATGCTGGACTCTTCTAATTAAGAGCCAGCAGTGAAAAAAATAGTAAGATGTCTTGCTTAGTGCAGTAGTAACATTGGCTCGGTCTAAGACTGCACCATTGAGCAGCACCAAATTGCTTGATTTTATGCAGACCGTACATTGGTTCTCCTGGTATGGACCCTCTTCTCTCCCACCCAACTAACCCTGTCCGCATCACAAAATGATTAACTTCCCATCATTACCACTTCATCATCATCATGGCGGTCCCTCGAAACGAGGATGACTTGCTACCATGCCAAAAAAAAGGACGAGTTCAAAGGTGTTTCAATGAAGGACCCAAACTACATCCTGAAGGGTGGAAGATGCCTGTGCGTTTTTTTTTAACGTGTGGTGGCCGTTGCTCACCAGCCACCACACGGGCTTGACAGAGCTAGGTCTTGGTCCAGTGGCAAGGATTACCCAAGACGACTAGAGACCAGCTCTGCTGCATGGACCCCTAGTGCACACATGTGTGGGCTGGCCCGTACTGCCCCTGGGCTCCAGGGCCCCGAACTCGCGCCTCCCCTGGGCCGCGATCACGTCCCTCTACATGTCCCTGGTCATTACCACTACCTGGATGATGACAGAAAACATTGAAGTGTTACTCGTATTGGGGTAAATCCTCCATTATCACCTTGTTGTAGAAGACAAGGAAGAAACCTTGTGCTCCAGGCTCAATGTATTGTGCAGTTCTTTGATGCGAAAAAGCACTTTTCCTTTCCCGGCACACGTGAGCACGTTGTATAGATTAAAAACAACTAAGATGTGAAATTTCTTGTGCTTCATTCAGTAGTTGATGCCCTTTGTGATGTTCATGTGAATCAGATTGCACTCTAAAGTTGGCCCTATTGTCATTTTGTATTAAAATAGCCTAGTGTTAATGGAGAAACTGCTAATGTAGCTATAATATTAACCACAAAACAATAAAAAAAATTCTCTACCCTTTTTTATAATAAAGTTATTAAAGAAAACGAGGTTCACTGCTCTGACTGGCAGGCGCACCATTCCAAATCTGTATTTGTTTTGTGGTTTTAAAAAAAAAAGGATAAGTAATCTTTCTTCTTTTGCTGGTCTTTCTGCAAATGATATCCCAATGTATTCGGCAGCTTGCATATATCCAGGGTAATGCTTATATTTGTGGTCAGACTGAAAAATTGAATTCTAACATATGTATTCAGAGAAACTTGCTGGCTATTTCATCTCTCCCCATCCCCACATCCTCTTCATTATGCTGTTTGTAGGCTGTGCAGTTGCAGTCTTTACAAAGCAAAAGAGATAACTCAGCATGTTTGCATACATATGAAATTGTGTTTATGTCGCCTATTAAAAGCTTGTTAGAAAGGCATGGATTTCTACTGGTGACAGTCATAAATTATAAACATTATATCTCAGGGTTTATCAGAGAGTGCTGCAGTATTCTAATCTAAAATGAGGAAAGAAAACATTATTTCAATACTGGTTTGCAAGTTAGTAAGATGGACGTTTGATATTTTTGTAGCATCTCTGAATATGCAAGTAACAATTCGGAAGAATTGGGTGGGATGATTCTAACTGTTGGAATTTGCTTAAGAAATGGCTGAAAAATTAGATTTTTGTGAGAAATGTTTATCCTATGTTGCAGGATAAGCTTTGATTGAAATGCCCTTAATTTATAAAATTAATAACTTGTTGTGCAGCTGTAAGCGTCAGCAACATGCAGGCATTGAATTGAAACCCCTGCTGATGTGGCCAGGAGTCCCCAGGAGCTATAGATCAGTGTGTTCTCATTTATTCGGTTTTCCTGCCAGTGGAACATGTGCAGCAGTTTCTGTGCTTAAAGGGTTTGGTGCAGCATTTGTCAGGCTAACTTTTGGCCTCTATTTGACCCCTTTGTGGGGATGAATTCCTTAAATGCTTGCAGTATCAAGTCATCTTAATGTTGAGAGGAGCAAGGCAGGGGCTCTCCAAAAATAAAACTCTTCCCAAGCTGATCCAGTGGTAAATTTATTTTTTGCAACAAGGTATTTGTAAAGGGCTTGTGCAGCAGCAGTTAGCAACTTTAAGTGTTCCAAATTAACTTTGAAGGAACAATAATTCGAACATTTCAAAGGAATAGGTCTTAACAAGTGGTAACATAGGAATTTCCATGATTTAATATTTTTTGATGTTTGTAATAATTCAGTTGTTTCTTGTAGAGTAGAAAAGGTACAAGTTGAACAAGTGAAATGAACAAAATGACAGAAAACCTCCATGTCTGTGAAATTGGTATGCACACAGCACATCTGGCACACCTGGTACCTGATTCCCCAGGTTTGCATTCACAAAGACACACTTCTGTTCTTAAAAATTCCCCTTCTCTGCACTGTTTTTTCTTAAATTTAGAGGTTTTCAGATTGCTCATACAAGACATACAAAATCTATGTATATAAAAAAAGATGCCCCATTGTTTTAAAATTCAGCATGTTTAAAGTGAGCCATACATGAGCAAATTTCTCCTGTAATTGTTGAATGTATAGAAAATGTATGACAATTGGTTCCATTCCCTAAGGATAATTTGGATGTTTCTCTATTTCCCCCCACCCTCCATGGCCAGTGCCTAGGAGGCCTATTGGAAGCAAATTATACTGCAAGGTCTTAAAAATCATTGTGGAATTTGCTCTCTGTTAGTGTAAAGGATCAAATGCAAGCAGTTTATATTTCTTTCACTATGTCGCAGCAAAAGTATTTGACTTTTTCTGAAAAGGAGCTAAATAGGTTATAAATGTTTTAATGCCATGCTGTCATTGTTGAACCATTTCTTCAACAAAATTGCAACTGACTATTGCTTTGGATTAATTAGAATGGCAGGTCACCTCTGTGTGGATGACCTGTACTGAATTTCCTGAAGATATGGAAAAAAAAAATCCTTTTCATTGGTAAGACTTTAGATTGTAAATTATAGATGCTTAGATTTAATTTCTTTGATTGACTGATGCAAAATACTTGTGTGTTAATGCTCTTCGAACAACTCTGAGTACAAGAGATTAGAAAATATTTGATAACTATTTTACTGCCTTTTTCTCCCCTCCTGAAAATGTGAAATCACCATACTGGGGTGTGGTTTCATGAGTGCTGGCTCCATTGTGGCACATCACACATTATTCATATGTGTTCTGCTGGAGTGGGCATCGGCAAACTGTTCGACTGCAGCAGTATCACCGCTGTATTGGATCTTGTCCTCCCGTTTCCACACATGCACACTCCTAACACTGGGTAATGAACCGGAACAGGAAATCTAGCTGTTTTCTCCCTGAGGAGTGTCAGATCAGTTATAATATCCGACTCGACCCTGACTGAGATCAGCTAATTTAGCACACTCTGGGATTAAATATGAGATCTTACTAGCGAGCAGGTAATCATTGACTTTTTAACAAACTTGGGGCTGGATTTTAGGCGTTTCTGTTTTCGGGGTGAAAATGGAGGCGGGGCGGGAAAGTTACCGGCCGGGAATAGTCTACGCTTTGGGAAGGAATTTTCGCCATCTGGGCCCAGTTTTTTTTTACTATTTGTGGCACAGGCACAGATTTGACATACTTCCGAGCTTAAAAATAACACTTCATGTCTGCCACAGACAAACTGATTTGTAAATGAAATGGTTAATATGGTTGCTGCCATCCTGCTCTGTTTCATCACCATGTTTGACTAAGCACACAGGAGGGATGGGCACAAGGAGCTCCTCCAACAATAATGTACTGTAATTGTTAGTTACAGCAAAATCCACAAGTTGCTGGCAAGGGTACAGATAGAACTGGCACTAGCCCTCAAAGAGGAACTTTGGGCACTGTATCTTCTGGAATACTGTGCCACCTTTACTATTGCTATTTTGTCCTTTCAGTAGTCCTGTAAATAATTATGGAGAGTATTTCATGACACATCGAGTTGCTTCCCAGAATGAAACATTTATAACATGTCAAACCAAATCAAAGCAGCTGAGGCTCAAACATAAATGATGCATTTTGTACTTTTAGAACAATGATAAGAAATGTTTCTGAAGTAATAAAATGACTTGCGAATAAGTGCATACAAATAGAAGGAAATGTACCAATAAAACTGGAAAAGGAGGCAAGGGTAAACTGAATGCAAAAGAAATAACCTTTTATGTATTCATAATTTTTATTTCTCATTATCAAATTTATGCTCTTAAAATATTGAGTACCAAATGTCCATTTTTGGGATGGTCAGTGATACTGAGCATTGGTATACCACTATACTTATCTGATAGTTTTGTGCTTATAACTAGTCTTCTCTCTCACAGGTATTGGCTGCGTGATAGCTTTCTTGTCCCTGAATTAGAAAGTCCTGCAGGACTTCATTCAGCACATAATCTAAGCTGACACTTCAGTGCAGTACTGACAGAGTTTTGCAATGTCGGAGGCGCCTAATATTTATATTATGTATATAGCACCTTGTATCAGGGAGTGTTGATCTTTGGATTCCTTCAGCAATGTATTTGTGTTCTCGTTGATGGAGGCATGGATTGGAGGTGAACATTTCCTTTCATAGGAGGAGGCATAGAGGGAAAACAGAATGAGGAGTTGCATTCTGAGGAGTAGGTTGTAATTGTTCATTTTGTAGCGGCCAGTTTCAGAGCAAGAATTGGTAACGGCGTTGGAATAAGTTTTACCTTAGTCTCTTGAATGAGGAATAGCAGATAATTTGTGGAATGGGGAAACCAAGAGTGGAAAAAAACTGCCACAATACCAATTCAAACACATGCTTACATTGGAAGGTTTTGTTCCCAGCACCTACTCTAACAATTTCTGAGTGTATATATTGACATTTTCTGTACACATTTACAATGCTTACTTTGGAGATTGCAGCAGTGACCAAACCCTATTAGAGATGAGATTTGTCGTTTTCAGTGATTGTCATAGTTTCAATATGTTTTTGTTCTTTTTGCAAAAGCCTTTTTGTCGAATTTCATAAGCCTTCATAGTGCTGTTGCCATTGCTGACCGGAATCGGGTGGCTGTCCAATGTATAGCTTTTACTAGACTAGTGGATTAATGGTAATGCAGCACCTCAGTGTACTGACCCACTACACCACAGATGGAAGGCAAATCCCAGCCTCATCATTCTTCATAAAATTAGATCCTTTTTGGGGAGATGGACTGGTGGGTGGGTGAGAAAATTGGAGGGTGATTTGATCTGTGACCTGGTTCACTAGTCACTGATTGATTTTGAGTGTGATCTCTTCTGAACACCTTGATTGCGACTAAAGTTGTAACTTCTCACCAATTTATTATATATCTAGCTATCTTTTATCTCTATCTATCATAGATTAAAAATGAATGTATGTAGTTGTCATATTGCAGACATTACACTTTGCTATAGATGCAAAAACAATTTAAAAACACTGGCTGCTTTAGAGCTGTAATCCTAAGAAACAAGTATATTCCAGTTTATTAAAGTTCCCTGACTGAACAATAATTAAACTCTGGGTGACATCAGATTGTGTTTACTTACAGCAATTAGTCTTTATGGGATTAAAGAACCACATGTGTGTGTGTGCCAAATTGTGTTTGATAATGCTCCTGTGAAGCATCTTGGGACGTTTTACTATGTTAACCGTACTATAAAAATGCTTGATTGGCACCCCATTCACCTTAAACATTCACTCCCTCCACCACTGCCACACTGTGTCTGTAGTGTACTGCAGCAACTCGCCAAGGCTTCTTCGGCAGCACCTCCTAAACCCAAGACCTCTACCACCTAGAAGGACAAAGGCAGCAGGTGCATGGGAACACCATCGCTTCCAAGTTCCCCTCCAAGTCACACATCACCCTGACTTGGAAATATATTGCCGTTCCTTCATCGTCGCTGGGTCAAAATCCTGGAACTCCCTCCCTAACAGCACCATGAGAGCACCTTCACCACACAGACTGCAGCGATTCAAGAAGGCAGCTCACCACCACCTTCTCGAGGGCAATCAGGGATGGACAATAAATGCTGGCCTTGCCAGCAGCACCCACATCCTGTGACTGAATAAAAAATATGCAAGTTGTTGTTGTATGTGTGTATATATGTAGAATCAGTGGTATTAGTTCCACATAAATTCCCCATCCCTATCAAGATTCAAATAACAAGAGCACTTTCATTGGTTCCACAAATGGCTCAAAGAGTTTGTCCAGTGAGTAGTTTAACTGTACAAGAACGTATTCAGTCAGCGCTGAAATGCCAGCAGCTCTGAGTTAGGTGCAAGTGTGACTGTCAGGTGTGGAAAGGATTTTAAGGGTGGCTATTATTTTCCCCACAGTTGAGTTTTACTGTTGGGACTCAGTATCAAGGCTCACACGTGAATTTTGGCCACTTGGATGAGGTACATCATGGTACTTGACCTCAGCAAACAACCACAATCACTTGTATTTATATAGCGCCCTTAAGGTAGTAAAACGCTCCAAGGCGCTTCGCAGAAGTGTTAGAAAACAACATTTGACACCGAGTCACATGAGGAGAAATTAGGGCAGATGACCAAAAGCTTGGCTAAAGAGGTAGGTTTTAAGTAGCGTCTTAAAGGAGTAAAGCAAGGTGGAGAAGCGGAGAGGTTTAGGGAGGGAATTCCAGAGCTCGGGGCCTAGGCAGTTGAAGTCACGGCCACCAGTGGTTGAGCGATTAAAATCAGGGGTGTTCAAGAGGCCAGAATTCGAGGAGCGCAGAGATCTCGGGGTGGTTGGGGGGGGGGGGGCGGTGGGTGTTGGCGTTGTGGGGATGGAGGAGGGTACAGAGACTTAGTGGGTATTTGCTTTGGGTTCTCATCAGCTGCCATACCTTCAGTGGAAGATCAGCAAAAGCCTTGTTTGTGCAGTCTATCTGGGGGTTCGGCTGAATTTATGGCAGCTGATCAGAACACCTGAGGAGAGAGGAGGAAAAAAATACTTTTGTCATATTAATGTAAAATTTGTCTCCTTACTTACACATAAAATCTACACTGACTGTTTTAATAAGCATTTCATGATTCTCAGGACAGTGTTAAGGATCTACCTCACTGTTATAATGAAGTTATAAGCTGCCTTGAATGTATTGAAGCCTTGAAACATGCTTCCACGCATATAATATGAGTGAATAATCACTTCATATATATTATATGAATGAGAGATATTTTTCAGGCAAGACTTTATTTGCTCATGCAGTTTTTGTACTTAATCATCTTGCAAGAGGGGGGAAAACTTGATGCGGCCTCTTTGTGTGGCATCAAGACAGATCTGTGACAGGCTGATTTTCCCCCCCTGTTGTGTTGCTGCTTGCTGCAGTTAATATTCGGCTGTAAGTGTCTTGGAGAAGTAAACCAAAGGGCCCCGCACATGACACTAGAGTGCATTTTCATTAATTATGCAGTCAGAACTGGTGAGAAAATGCTGTCATAGAAAGCCAGTAAATGAGATCTCTTCAAATAGGGCTGAATGAAGAGCATTCACTTTATTTAAGCCAGAATGTTGCCGTAGTGCAAAGAAGGATACAATGGACATTTTTGCTGGTGGCTTTTAGTTATTGTAAGCTTAGTTGTTATGTGAAGTGCTTAAATGAGAAGGATGCTGCGGTTTCAGTGTTCAGTGTTTTACTGTAATGTGCAGATACCCTGATGTAAAGTGCCTGCTGTGGAGAGAATATTGGACATGCAATTAAAGACTGCAACATAGCAGTTTAGTGGAATAATATGAGCAATTTTATAGCTCAATTTGTTCTTTCAATTGTTTCGGGAGAAGTAAAGCAGATTTCAAAATATATGCATGTTACATGCGTGTAGGTCTTCACAAGAACTGGGCGCATGAGTGGAAATAGTAGGATTTGACTGTCTGGTTCATAACATCTGCATAAGTTTAATAATAGTTTTTGCTGATATCCCCCCTGCCCCCCTACCCCCCACCCCTATGCCTTACTGAGAAAAAGTTTCACAGGCATCAATTGCTCTTTCGTACTTCACCCATGTGGCCATTGTATGTGAGCCTGGACCATGTGCTGGCAGGCATTTGGACTGCACGGGGCATCGCAGCTAAGGCTGTACTTCTCCTCACCTGACAGCCACACACTTGCTTTCTCGCAGGGGTCGTTGAATAGCAATCACGTGGGATCACTGGATGATTTTCTCTCTTTAATCCAGGAGGTCTGAAGCCAGTTGTATGGCCCCTACTGCCACCCCAGCTAAGATTAGTCAACCCAGCACAGACTGGGGATCAGATTTTGGAGCTTCCTTGTCTGCATGACTCCGATTCAGTGCACAAACTCACTGAGCCATCAGAGGAGCCTAGGTATAAGAATACATGCTTTCCCGATGACTTAGTGGTTTTATCCAGTGTGTAGCTGAGCATTACAGATCAGGAAGGTCAGTGATTTCACCTCATTAATGTTCTGTATTAGCTGATCTCGCCCAGGGTGACCGCAGGAGTGGTACAATTGGGCATCATGCTTCTGCATTATAGAAGGGAAACTGTCCAGCATTCCTGTGCCTGTGGAACTATATCCTAACATCTTAAGGGGCAAGGGCTGCAGGGAAAATTGGTACAAAAAAGATAATCTCTTGTTAATTGTGCCATTAACACACTTTAATAAGCAAAATAATGAACAGTTACATCACTGTAAGTCTCACTTTAAAATACAGTAGGGGGCTCCAAATATATTTCTTATGTATGATTTGAAGCATGCATTTTAGCTTCTCATTTCATCTTCAATCTGCGTTATTTCTTTAAAAATGCACAACCGCCCGCAGTCCTCTTTAATATTTAATTCAACAACTTTTTAATCTGTCATTACTCCATGATGAAGTAAGCATCAAGTGTCACAAAAGAAGATTAAATTATACTTGGAAATAGGAATTGAAGTGATTTAGTGGTTGTGGGCTGAATATTTGTTTTGCTCAAGTAATAATGGTAGTTTGGATGAAAGGGGGTTTCTTAGTGTTTTATATGCCTACACAGAGCTGTGTGGTACTCCCTTGTGACAGGCTTTCATTTACACTGGCACAACAGAGCTTGCTTTTATTTAAATAAAGGTGGATGCTGAAGTGAGTAAAGAACATTACATTAATTGTGCTGAAAATTTTCTCCAAAGCAGTTGTGATTTCTGTAAGCATTCAATTAAAAAAAAATTGCAGCCATTTGCACATTGTCTCAGGCATTTTATATTATTGTAATTCAACAGCCGAGGCTGCTTTTAAGGAATTTGGTTCTGAAAGGCTGAATGCAGAAACAGTAATTTGTTTTCAAAAAAAAAAGCAACTGTTATGCCAAAGATAAATTTTTACCATAAATATTCAAGTGATAATTGTCCTGTATTGTTTCCTCACAAGTTGTTGAAATTAAGTTAAGGTGGAACGATGGTGCAGCACATTGGTGCTCTGTTGTACTACTGTGCTGCAGAGAAATATGATGCTAGTTTGTGCCCCCAGACATGTTGAGTTACCAATCAGTGCTGTCTCAGTGGAGGTCAGGCAGAACACCGGAAAGAAGGACAGTCATTCTGGACTGCTCTTGGGCATCTCCAAGTGGTTGGTTTCAGAACTGCATTAGCAGAGGTCCAGGAGCATGGCGTCTGCTGCTTTCTCTGCTTGGTTGGCACATGACATGGGAAAACCCAGGAAAAAGGGGGAGAAAATTCACTGCAAAATAAAATAGCTAGGAGTTTCCCTTCAATACTTTGGGAAAAATACAGGAATGTTTGTGCAGTTAAAGTTTTCCTTACCTCTCCCATAATAATCAGATGTGTTGACTGAGTAATCGTAAAACACTGACATATGTTATATTTGTGTTTGATTTGGCTACAAGTGTGCAAAGTGTGTGATTATTGTATTTTTATTAATAAAGTGTGTTGCTTGTTCCATTATTTATAATTGCTGATAACATCTAAATATTAATCTCTGGGTATAAATGGACCAAAGAATGCAGCTTTCCCCAATGATGATTAAAAGCTGTTTCTTATAGACCCCCTTATCCTTCTGGAAAGATATAGTGATGGCTACCAGGCCAACAGAAACATTGTTATCATCTGATGCAGATGGCCCTTGACTTCCACCTACAGAATGCCATCAGGTAACTAGACATTTTTTTTTGGATGATTTGAAATAATTATTTATTTTTAGGATGCATTAGGGGGCAGTTTGATGGCTACCAGTCCTCAGTCTTTTGTCCAAACTGTTTCCAAGCTGACGGCCAGAGAGGACGCAAAAACAGGTTGGAGACTCTTCTCAATAAGGTGGCATCTTTTTTTCTGCTCAGTGCCTCTCCTCAGCAGCATGGCTGGGATCAGGAACTCTGCACCGTGTAATTAAAAATATACAGCAATTTTTTATTTTTGTAATCAATAGCTGCTTCTCACTTATAACAATGATAATCCAGATCATGTGATAATCGCTGACAAATATGGAGTTGCAAATCTCTCTCTTCACTTGGCAAATACACTCATTTCCAGTGTTAGATATTATCGAGGCTTCTGAAATATGAAATCTCACTGAGGATGGCATTCTTAATAGTGTGCCATGCTAACAAGCTGCCGTAAAAAGGTACAAACAGATTACACATTACTTGCTTCCACAAATGACTGAAGTATCTTCTCTTGCAAATGCACATCTCACATCTTGGTACAGTGTGTCTCACAGTGAAACATTCCCCAGTTTCTGAGAGAATTCTTTTGTTGTGTGGGACCATTTTCATTGACCCAGATGGGAAACCTTGTTTCCTAGTTTGCTGCAACTTTCCACTAACCAAATGTAACATTTGTGTGTAGTCACAGCACTCTGGTGCTGTCAGAGCAGTCACCTGTATTTGTCCTGTATTTGGCCCGATGGGTCATGGAGGTGTTCACTAGTGCATTGCACAGTAGTGTCTTTTTTGCTGAGCACTTTATACAGTAGCACAAAAAATGCTGAAGCAGACGTAAATTATTGCTACAGAATTTTGAAGCAACAATATTGATGCCCTTTGTGCAAAAAAAAAGATTAATTTCTGCCATACAGAATAATGGATGGCTGGGGGATGTTACATTTGGAATAATGGATATTCAGGGGTGAATTACAAATGCATAAGTGATTCCCCAGTTCGTTTTTGGTTTGCCTCTTGTGCTTGTACAAGCTTCAAACTAGTGAGAGACTCTGTATGTGTCTAGAATTCATCTCTTGACCATTCATTATTTGGTGCAACATACAACAAGTACTTCCAAACCCCATTTTAATTCATGCAGAGTGCCTGGTGTTCCTTGAGGAGGGCACTGGTAATACAGTGGGTGATCTCTGAGGTGCAGCAACACAACATTCAGGACAATAATGTGTATATTCCGATAACCGTGCATGCAATTTGCAGGGGCATTGTATTCAGAAAATCCAGTGGAACTAAATATCTCTCGTAATAGGTGTATTGGCTTTTGTGTTGGGTTTATTGTCTGCACTGATTTGGGATGGTATGCGTACTCCTGCTTATGCCACTCTAGTACATGCTAGTCCCCAAAAAAACTTACAATCTGCCCTAGCTGTCAGATATTTTATGCAATGTAATAGATAAATATATATTACATTGACAGCAAGCACCAAATGCCAGGTTTTACTTGGATGTGCTGTACAGTAGCATGTGAATGGATTGTCATAATAAGACTAGGCAGGTGAACAGACAGTGACAGTATTTGCAATTAAAAACAATGGATGAATACCACGAGAAGAGATAAATTATAGGTTGACTTCAGTATGTTTTATGATGTGAAAACCTGAAGATTGAATGTTTTGTTGATTTCCTCTTGTTTTCAGAAAACACAAGAATATTTTGCATGCAATATCTATCAGCATGTACAGTTTTATAGACGAGCCCCAAATCAGGTAATATGACTCGGTTCATAATTTCAGATTTACAGGCTGTTAATTTTCATTCTGATTCTAGTCAACTGTTATATTTAAAAAAAACGGCAAAAAAAAGTCCCAACCCAGATATCTGTGTTGACCTCGGCTGACCTTGCTAGGTATGATTAATCAGATAATAGTTTCTGGAGTGTTTGATTATCTAATGGCGTGCCCATTTAGGTAGATGTTTGTCATCACTAGTCCATTCAATTTGCAGCAGGAAGCAAACGACTTCCTTTAAGCCAAGTAAGCTTCCAGGGTTAAAGTAAATGCACATCTTTGTACAAGAATAAATAAAAAGAGCAAGCTGAGTCAATAAGCTGGTTCAGTTCGTGCCTACAGCCATGGAGGACAGCTCATTCTGTAGATGTGGGTGTTTTGTTTACATTTATAATGCAGCTTTATTTAATGCTGACAGATATAGCTTGTGGCAAATGTTAGTCAGAACATATGAGCAGTCATAATGCTTCTGTCATCTTATAGTGTGCTTTAGAAAATAAGCAGTTCACATCAGTTTCATTGAGAAGATACAAGACAGTATCAGCTCCATGGAGCCATTTATCGAATTGTTTTCCAAGTTGTGAATATGGCATTTTACAGCGTCAGTGGAAATAGTCTTTGCTTGTGTCTGTGTATCTGAGTGGGGATGGGCAAGGAGTTGTTGTATGAGGAGAATAAAAGGAGGCATACAAATCAAAATCACATTTAAAAAGTGTTTGTAGAGATTGTGATTTAAATGGTAGGGGGTTAAAACTCTCAGATCAAAGCATTATGGTACTCTATCTAAAAATTCCCAATTTGAACAACTGAATCGGGCTGAAAAAATGACTTTTGTACAGGATGTGTATAATCTTTTTGTACAATATTTCAGCCATGTACTCCAGTATGTAAGGAATCCATACATCTCAAACTTACCAGTCATGCAGAGGTAATTTAAAAAAATCTTGCATGTCATAGCAAAATGCAGCCTCGGAGCCATTGAATTCATTAACCTGCTGCCTAATTAGCTTTTCTTGGTTTGATTACTGGCAGGATATTGAGTATGAACCTGCTGCTGTTGTGTCACCATTCAAACACTGACTAGAGTAGAGAGGTCTTCATTTAAATGTCTGCTGGTATGAATTACATAAAGAAACCATGTAATAAGATTTCACTCTCTGCACTAAAGCAAGCGTTAGTGGCATTTGCTGTTCAGCTGTAATTAAATAGTGAATACAAATTAACTTATAAGTTTATTTAAAAGTTTATATACAAAGGATGGCTGATAAGTTATTAAAACAATTTTATAGAGCTTTAGTTTAAGATCATTCATTGACTCTACTGGACACAGACCCACTTGTAATTGGGTTGAACACGACCTTGATTGGGCTGAACACGACCTTGATAAGATGTGCCAGAGGTGATTGAGAAAGAAAGAGGAATATGTTAGTTTGATTATAGAGTGGGAGCGTGTAGACTGACCTCTACCAAGAACTTCAATGAATTCTACTTGATGGTGACCTTTAACTAGAAGGGCAGTGAAAATTGGATCACTGTACCAGTCCCTTCGGCCAGCTCGATGGCTTGGTTTGCTTTCAGATACTCCAAAATGTGGGTTGGCAGTCTCACCTGAAGACTCCTTCTCCTCGTTGAATTACCTTGGGTCTTTTTTGTTGAGTACTATAGCAGCTTTTACATTGGGTTTAGTAGGATGCTGACTCCCAGTGCAACCAGCAGCAGCCCTACTGTAAACTTACCAGATTCTCTAAGGCCAGCTATTGGGAAGACCCAGTTAAAAAACGTCAAGTTGGCTTGGCCATTGATTGCACAAGACCCTTGCATTGAGTGGGAGCTGGCCATGCCAACACCTCACTGTTGCAAAAAGATCATTCAAACTTAGTAATCAAACTAAAGATTCTTCAATGTCTTGTTTCCTTTTAACATATATAAAAAATGTCATGTTATTAGTAGAGTGAAAACTGAGTTTGTGATACAATTTGTAGCTTCAATTGCAGAAACACTTGCAGACAAGCACTGTCCTGTCTGAAAATGATTTCAATCAGGCCACTTTGAGCTTAAGATCTTACTATTTATTCTTTTCCTGTCTTCTGATCTCTATTCTGAGGTGTGTAACCTGTGTACAGTTTTTCTGCTGGTGAAAGTTGAGCTGTTGATGATAATGCTAAAAATGGGCTACTGCTGTGTTCCAATCTTTCCCTTTCTCTAAGTGGGATGCTGCACTGCAGCTTAGGGAAGAGGCAGACCTGAACTTAATGACCATCTGCTAATTTTGCTACTTTTGTTTAGTTTAATTGCTGGTGAAAATAGCAGCTTGACATGTCTGCTGCCATCCAGAAAATGATCTTTCTAGGCCTAGGAAGCCATGATTCTGGTGTCAAGTCCTATCCTGAATGGGGCGAATAAATGGCAGTTATGACTGGAATAAAGTTATCTATAAAGAGACATTGTTATGGGTTACGGCACAATTGGTGGTATATCCACTACCGCCTAAATTGGGTACGTGTGGAGATTTATAATTTAAACACTTGCTTTCTTCCCCTTATCAACTAATATAACTTACATTTCAGATGACATATAATGTTTGTTAATATCTAAAGAAAAGTTTCAATGGTTTAAGTATAGAAAAAACTGCACCTAGTTTTACTTTAATTGAAGGCTTTAAGGAACAATCTTGATTGATTCTGGGGAGTCCCATATATTTTTCTTTTGATGTGATTGGGATGACTTTCCATAATCCCTTGCTCCTGTAACATATAAAGGTCCAGGGCCTCAAATAGTCCAGTTCTTTTGGCCCAGTTTTGAGAAGGTTATCCATGTTCCTAGTATTGCTTTTATTCGACTTGTTGGGCCAGGCTCTACAATTTTTTTAAAGTGAGCATTAAGTACAATTTTTAGCTCTTATGTACTAGGTTGTTAATTCTTTTTAAAATCTGTCATTTTTTTGTGTTGTTGTTTATTCGCGTGTGATCTCTGTGAAGCTCGACTCCTTTTGTTATAGCTCCCAAACACTTGTCTTTTTAGCTAATCTGGCAAAATTGTTCTCAAAGTCTCCCTTAAAGTGCTTTTGTTAGTAAAGCAACAAGTATCTGTGAGGTACTCAGGCATACGATTGAGGATTTACCCTATGGTGGATTTTCCCTCCACCCCAAGATACAGCTTGGTACCTTGACCAAAGGTAACAAATTTATAGCTTAAGACTCTGACTATGAGGAGGGAAGCTGTCTCTAGAATGAAAGCACAAGAGAATTACAGCAAGGTCCTTTGGATACACTGTTTTGGTCTTGGTGGGCAGGGGATGTTCAACTCCCATGCCAAAAGGCTGCAACAAAACCAGGTGTTTAACAAGTCCACGTGGCACATCAGTCGAGTGGTATATTGGGTAATATTCCAGGTGTACATCATTTTCTGTTGTTTGTCCATGGAAACATGGTCCCCATTTGGATACACAATACCTTTGTTTATGTCATTGAGTGTGGGGGTGCTGGGGGAAGGTTTCATTATGTCAGGATGCAATATGGCTGACAATTTAATGCCTGGTGTAAAGAATGTCTCTTGGCTCTTCACTTGACAAGATCATAGAACTTGGCATCCTCAGCCACTTTAATATCCATCCACTTGAGTGAGCGATCCATGCTCAGGAAAGCTAAGGAATATTCTCCAAATGAAAGTGGCTGGAGATCAACCTATTTAGATCCCCAGCTAACTATTTAGCTGGGGATCCAACGACTTCAGGAAAAAAGATGCATCCATGTGGACAGTCTCCTTTGCATGGATTCTGTATGGAGAGGCTGAATACTGTGATGATATTTAACAGTATCTACTTCAAGACGAAGATATTCCCTTGTTGGTGGAGTTCCAGGAAAACTTCTACTAATCAGGTGTATAAGAGCTAATTTTATGAGACTCCACTGGAAAATTTAGAAAATTGGGCCCCATCCTCATGCACCCACATCTCAGTGTAACACATTTTACAATATGATTTTTTGAGGCCAGATAAGGCTGCGCTGCAGCTAAGCACAAACCTCATTCCCCATGGAAATTTATTTTAAACATGTCCCTCTAGTATTCACCTCCGCCAAATAAAATAGGCACATTGGAAATCCTGGGACCTGGCTTGTTCAAGTAGGTTTTTAAAGGGAAATTATTATTCCCCAGTTGTTAGAAGTTTAATTTTTTTGTGTGTTTTTCATTAGATTTTGGTGCCCTTTACATAGAAACATAGAAAATAGGTGCAGGAGTAGGCCATTCGGCCCTTCGAGCCTGCACCACCATTCAATATGATCATGGCTGATCATGCAACTTCAGTACCCCATTCTTGCTTTCTCTCTATACCCCTTGATCCCTTTAGCCATAAGGGCCACATCTAACTCCCTTTTGAATAAATCTATCGAACTGGCCTCAACAACTTTCTGTGGTAGAGAATTCCACAGGTTCACAATGCTTCAAACTTCTGTTGATTTTGTTGGATAGTCTCTCATTTTTACATTCATTGAGTTTTTCCTTCCCAGTAATTTTCATTTCCTTGGTTACTGCCACCATTTAAATCGCACCATGCAAGGTGGTGAGCGTGGCTATTCCTTGGAGCGTTTTGATCATGTTGAGTGATTTAGGCAAGCACGAGGAGTTCATGAGAGGCTAATACATAAAGATGTAATAACATCTGAAGCATTTTGGTCGCATCTGTCCGTACCAAGACCGATGTTTATAAACTCTTCCACATATACCTGGCCCCATCAAGTGAACTGCCTTTGCTGCCCTTGCTTTAAAGAGAGGCTGTTACAGAGTTGTGTGATTTGAGGCAAGATACATGCAGATTAAATTTGGAACAGGGATGACTATTTTCACAGCACTACAGCCTGAAGCTTTCATGTTACCGAACATTTTCAACGTAGGGGTCATATGCCAGACCAGCCAATCTGCAGTGCACACATGCATTGAGCAAGTGACACATGCCATATTTGTCAGGTCCAATACCATCATCATTTTCCTGGTAGAAAGGAGGCACAAATTGCCAATGGCCCACATTACTGCGGAATTAATACTATGTACATAAATGGTCATTATCTCGGAAGCAGCCATGATTGCTTCATTACGTGGCAGTCCAAGGAAATAAAGCTTTGTCACACCAGGGCTATCCTCTGAGACCATGGCTGCTGGCCACACTGAGCAACAAACCCCTCAACAGCAGCGGAGTGCCTTGTACTGGAATTCCAGGCAGCTGTCACCTGTTCCCCGGCAGCCACCACCACCTGGCTGAAAAGTTAACAAGCAGTTTCTCAAGGCAACGTCCTAGGTCTAACAATCTTCAGCTGCTTCATCATTGATCTTCCCTCCATCATAAGGTCAGAAATGAGGCTGTTCGCTAGTGATTGCACAGTGTTTAGCTCCATTCGCAATTCGTCAGATAATGAAGCAGCCCATGCCTGCAAGATGACCATATCCAGGTTTGGGCTGTAGTGGCAGGTAACATTGGTGCCACACAAGTGTCTGGCAATGATCTTCTCCAAGAAGAAAGAACATAATCACCTCCTCATGACATTGTGGCATTACCATCGCCAAGTCCCCCACCATCAAAATCCTGAGGGGTCACCATTGATCCGAAACTGAACAGGACCAGCCACGTAAATGCCGTGGCTACTAGAGCAGTTCAGAGGCTGGGTATTCTGTAATGTATAGCTCACCACCTGACTCCCTTACACCTCTTCACAAGGCACATCAGGAGAGTGATGAAGTTCTCGATACTTGCCTGGATGGGTGCAGCCCCAGCAACACTCAAGAGGCTTGACACTAGGACAAAGCAGTCTGCTTGATTGGCACCCCATCTACTGACTTAAACATTGATTGTCGACATACCGTGACTGCAGTGTGTAATTACTGCAGCAACTTCCCAAACTCGCGACCTCCGCCACCTCGAAGGACAAGGGCAACGGGTGCATGGGAACACCATGACCTCCAAGTCACACACCATCCCGACTGAGACATATCGTCACTGGGAATTCCTTACCTGACAGCGTTGTGGGAGCATCTTCACCCCACGGACTGCAGTGGGTCAAGAAGCCCCAACAACACCTTCTGAAGGGCAACTAGGAATGGGCAATTATTGCCACCCTTGCCACATCCCGATAATGAATTTTTAACAAATTAAGTTGGGAGAATGAATTTCCCCATCACAGTCAAATTGCTTAGTTGGCCACTGGAGCCTTTATTTCTGAAAGTGTCTCAGTAGGAGGGAGCACTGTTAGTCAGAAACTGCAAGATGTATTCATCACATTGGGTAGCAGTGGTCTAGTATGTTCAACGGCAGTCATGGAGTGGTGGTCTAGGATATGCGAGTTTGGGTTGGCTAACATATAGGAAGATGCTGGCAGGGCTGTTATTTAGATTAATTATTAAACATTCGTGTCTGCTTAAAACACTTTGCATTTAAAAGTACTGGAGCGATGCTTCCTTCACTAATCACTCAGAGATTGCAATATAATGCCAATGTTTCTGTTGTTTTTAGAAAGAAGATACTGGGGCCAATTGGAGAGGGAAAAGGTTAGCTGAAACAAATTTAATATTTAAAAATACTAATTAACTCCTATATACTCCAGATACCCAGAAGCAGGTGGGTAATAATGAATGGGACCAGAAGCCCTGGAAGGGAAAAAATTATAAAAATATGTAAAAAGCATTTTTTTAAATCTTGTAAGTGAAGTTACTGTTATTACTACTTCGTATGGCTGATGTAAAGCAACAACTATCATTTTGTATTTAGGTGGTTAATCCAGATAATTGTGTCAGGAGTAGCGGAGTGTATCGCTGTTATGCCTCCTTTGTAGTTGTGAATGGGGCATTGAGTCGTTCTATGTTTCATGGTCTGTTCTGGGTGACTATAGTCACACACTGGAGAGTATTTAATTCTCCATTTGTGCATCAAGTATCCGCCCCTGCCTCGGGTGCAGTTTAGGGTTGGCCATAAGCTCCGCGGAAGATCAAAGCCAGGGATCTTCTGCGTCGGGTCTTTCACACGGTATTTGTTTGTGACTTCTTGTGAACTCCATTCGGCTTTCCAAGCATCATCAGGGTTGAAGTCGCAATGCCGAAGGTTGAGTGCGTGGATCCTAAAGGGCTTGTGTGACTTGGAGCAGTGGTGAGGGAAGTTGTTGAGATCCTGGTGGATAGGGAGATGTTCGTTTTCCACGATTTGCTGAACTTCTCGGAGGGTTGCGGCATTATGGCGAATGGTTGGGCGAGCGATGTGTGGCAGCCAGGGTGTTGGGGTCAACTTGAGGGTTCCAGTGATGCACCGAATTGCAGTGTTCAGTTGGACATCAGCAAATTGAGTGTGGCTACTTCTGGTCCATATATGGCTACGGAGTATACGAGGACCATCGCTGATATCCATAGCACTGATAGTTACACAGTGAAGTTACTAAGAAATACTTACAATTTATTTTTAAACCCGTACACTCTCATGACTACCTCTCGCCTATTCTTTGTGACACCAGGCTGCGTGAATCTGTGCTCGGCAAGGTGTGACCTGCTTAAAATTGTAAACACCTATCACAGCGCCGCCTACATACATAATGGGCACTGCAGGCAATATGATGGGCACAACATTCCTTGAAAGCTTTCAATGAAACCCATGCTCCACATACCGAATAAAGTATATATAGGTTTTAGAAATTAACGTAAAATCTGCAAGTATTCCCTTCAGAAAAAAAGGAATACTGCTCCCTTAACATATTTTGGGTATGAATGCAATCATAAGGATAAAACAATGAGGTTTTATAATTATTGTGGAAAATCTGTTTCAAATTATCTTACCCCCCCAAACTCCCACTGAATTGAAGCATGCTGTTGTATAAATATACTTTACATGTGTTTGGGCATTAGGATAAATGCTTTACAGATTTCATTTTCAGGAGAGTATTGCACTGATTTAGGCAAATGACTGAAAGCACATTACTGCGTTCAGTTGTCAGTGCTCTGTGAGGAATATGACATTTATTTTTGGCTGATGTATAGATAATTAGTGTGGGAAAACATGGACACAAGCCCAGACATTATATTACACAGATGTTCAGATAGAGGTTTAAGTTATCAAACAGTGCGCAAAATATTGTAATATATTAAAATTGCGCAATCGTTTCTGGCTGAAAAAAAAAGTTCTTGGAATGGGTAAAAAAAATGAAAGCAATGAGTTGTCTCTGCCAGTTGCTAACTTCTAGGATTTTTATACCTTTAAGCACACAATTCTTCCTTAATTTTTCTTGGCTTTATACATACCTATGAAATATAACAAACTCCACAAGGGAATCTTTTACTTCAGCTTCTTCTCCATTAAAGCACATTGCATCATCTAACTGCATGAATCCACCTTCCCACACCCGTATATTGGGACAGTCTAATTTATAATTGTTTTTGTATTATCGTCTAGAACAATCAAGATTTTATTTTGCTCCCTCTTGCATGCCAAACAGGTTCTCCATAATCATGATGTTTGGCTTGAGCCTGTTGGCCTGAGTTAATATATTGTTTTCCACCCCAGACTTGCAGTCCCTACTTAGGTCTTGGTTGCATAAGTAGCAGGAATGTGTTCTCAGTCACTGATCACCATGACCACCACTTCTGGTGCCAATGACATGACCACAACTCCATTGCCAACAAATTGTCTGCAAATTTCCAGGGAAAGTTTAAAAAAGAACTGACTATAAACTGCAAAAGGTCACAAAGGAATGGCTGTTTGATGAGAAGCAGCATTATTCCCAGAACACTACAAGTTATCTCTGTGCTATTGTGTTCATGCTAACTGGTTATATCTAGACTTGCTTTGAAATCCATTGACCCTTGATGGAACTGAACATTGCCTGTTATGAGCTCTAGAAGCTCGCTCCCCTGGGCTATGTGATCATGCAACGTAAAGTTCCTGATCTGACCATCCTTGTTTTGGTGGCATTAGTGGTATCAATGAGTTGGTTGCCCAGCTGTTCCATCATTAGACTATAGGTGGGGTACTGCTCTGGTTAGGAAGACCTTTGATGCAACCGTGAGCTATGCTCTTAAAAGGGTAGGAAAGATGCAGTGAGAAGGTTTGTTTTGGAGATGGGAAGTAACTTCGTGGCTTACAAAAAATGTATATGTAAAGAAGTAGCTTCTGTATACATCTGTCTTAAATCTGTAGCACCACAGTATTAAATGGTAGAACTGGAAGAATGCACAGGACACGTATACTTGTTCGGACATTCTGAATATACCAGAAAATTGCTTTTTGCAATGGGTAAATGGTAATTGTTGAAAGGATTTAGAAAAAAATGTTCAAATCTACTCGAGCATTGTTCATTCTGTATAGTTTAATACCGTCATGTTAGCCTTGGTTAAAACCACATTCAGATTCACCTGTGGTAATATTTGACTTGTTTGCAAGAATAGAATATTGTTAATTAAAAAAAAATGTGTGCTAGTGAGCTGATTGGTCGATAGTGTGATTTCCCACTCGTGATTGCTGATAACCATGTGACTTGCTCCAAATTGGTGCTTCCAACAGGTCAATATCTGTGAGGCTTTTCCTGGTATGACTAATTATATTCATCCTTTGCATAATTTTGTAAAAAAAACTTTCCAGATCGTATTTACTTTTAATTGGAGTTTCTGATTATTTCTCCTTCTGAATTTGGTTTACAATGCTGTTTCTCTGATAGTCGCGATCTCAAGGGTCCAACTCTGAAGTTTTGTGCAGCTTTCTGTTTAATTTACTTCAAGTTTGGATATTTCATTCAGATTTGATTTCCATATTGATAATATTTCTTCGACTAGATTTGTCTCCCTGTGTTATTCCTGTGGCCAAGGGATCGTTGCAGATTCCAGATCCTGGAGTCTGACACCAAAGGTGCTGAAACTTCTTTAATTTTCTTGGCACCGCGTTGCACTGTGCACCTTCCAGCCCCGTGTGAAGGGACAGACTGGCATTTTGAATGTGAGAAGAACCGAAATTGATTAGCTTCCTCCCCCTCTCGCACAGCTACAGGGCCCCACCAGGCTCTCAGAAATGTATATATTTTAATTCTTATTGCATTTTATTTGGAGCTTTTGGTGGGAATGTATCGGAACTTGGTTAATTCAACAAGTTAGCTTCCGTGAAGAATATTTTATCAGTGTCAGAAACCATGCTCTAGGCCCTGGACTACCTGTGAGCAATGCCATGGAAGATCTGTTAGTTTAATCCCCGGAATGATAAAATAATTTAAAAAAAATTTAAATACATGGGCCTAGATAAAGTGTGATAATCAGGAGCTGTTGTTGAAAAGTTAGTGATTAATTCTCCAATTAAAATTTACAGGCCCAATTCAGTTAATGTTTTTACTCTTAAACTGCCATAACCTTAATTCCTAATGGGGGAAATGGCATACAATCCCTCATAGAGAACAGTTTCTTGCTCAGTGAGTTGTTACAATGTACTGCTTTAGCTGATGCTAAATCTAATGTCAAACAACAGAGCAAGTTCCAACATGTGTTGACTTGCCTTGAAAATAACCCGGCTGAAAAATCCCTATCCTGTTTTACTTCCTGCTTATTTCAGATACGATTTGACGGATTCTGCAATTACTTTTTATAATGATATTGTAATGTTCCAACAAACACTGAATTGTCTACCAAATGTAAAAACAAATTCTGGTAATTTTCTGAGTTTATGATTTGCACATTACTGTTTGACATAAAGGAATGTAGCCATATTCGAAAAATTTATAGTAAAATACTTTTTTTTAGTTTCCATTTTTACCATGCTTTATTCGAATAACGGTAGAGAATTCTACATGAGAATGTGGTAGTGGGATATTATAACCTAGGGCTACATCATTTTATAAAACCATATCTATTATTTAGAATACATTAGATAGAAAAAATATTCCCTGTAGCCTCAACTTCAAAAGAGTGTATGTTTTTAATGTGCATTAGTGTTGTAGAAAGTCTATTAAAATAATATAACCCGATTGGGTAGAGAGCAGGCGTTAATCCCCAATAGATATCTATGGTTTAAGAACTGAATTTAAATTTGAAAAATGATACTGAGAGTGTTCTTGAGGAACCGTGTCACTTAACTATCGACTAATGGCTGTAGTGTAGGAACGTGCAGGTTCTAATTACTAATGAGAACCTCAATCTAATTAAAGCATGAGGCGATGCTCCTGACTGTTGCCTCATGTCCTAATTAGCTCTTGATTCCCTTTTCCAGCATGGAGCCTGTGAGTTTCAATGTTTGAACCAAAGAATAGAATAGAAAACACAACGCTTAAATCAGCTGCCAGAGATTAATCATACCAAAAAATCAAACTGATGCACATCTACTGGTGCACACATAGTATGCGATTAACTCTGGTTGTGGCCAGTACATGCGCAGACATTTGTTGCTGCTTGACCTGTTTTTCCGTTAGTCTTCTGAATCCCTACATGTCTAATTAGGACACGAGAAAGACCTGGCCCACTTACTGTACCAAGAACTAGCCCGTGGGTATTTTTTAAGGGGCTTTCAGTAATACATTTGCATCTTTGCCTGGGGTCTGAATAAAGAATCACCTAAAGATAATCCTAATAAACTATAATGAGGTTGCAATGGCTGGTAATGGTGCTGTCTCTTGCCACTGTTTGTGATCACTGAAGCCTGCCCGTGGTCTGTGGACCACCGTTCATTGGCTGTGTGCCCACTCGGGCGAAAGGTCACAGGAATAGGTGATAGACCTTGTTTACCAATTATCACATTTCCCAGTGGGCTGTCACTTCAAATGACACTTTCCAGAAATGTCAGCATTTCAACAGGGCAGTGATTAATTTTGGTGTGCCTGATGAAATGTCTACAAGATGTTTGTTTCGGTTATCTTATCCCGCTGCACAGTTTCACAACTGTCAGCCTCTTGTACCTGACGCTTTCAAACCCAAGACATGAGGAAGAAGCTACCTGACCTGACAGGACCCTTGTGTAGAAAATGAGTGTCTTTGTTTTCCATTTTGCTCTTCTTAAAGGTGGACGATCAGGTCAAATAGTGCAGATCGTATACAGAGTACTCCTATTCTCCTAGTATGTAACCCCTAATATGGAATATTTTAATTTGGAAAGCAGCTGAGAAAACCATTTCGCCTGCAAACAAGGATGTTTTGCTCACTAAGTGTTGAAGTCTTTTTCCAACAATGGGGCAGGTTGTGGAGTTAAAATAATTTTTTTGAAAAAAGCTTGCACGTATGTTTGTGTGTATGCAATACTTTTAAATAGAACTTAAATAGAATTGAACTGTTTTGACTCTCCAATTCTCCTAGTGCTGTAGTCTGGCCTCTGATATATGGTAGGAGGGGGAGAAGGAGGAGGGGAAGGTAAGGGACGGGGCTTATAAAACATGAATGAAACCCTAATTTAGGTCCTATTTTCAACTACAAATTACAGCTTGGTTCAATTCGTAGCATCCTTGCCTCTGTCAGAAAGTTGTGAGTTCAAGACTCATTCCAGATAGCCACTGCAGTCCAGCATCATTAGTTTACCACAGCCATGAATGTGAAAAGAAGTGCTTGTGAAGAATAATGTGTGTGTTTTAAATAAGTGAGAGAGAAAAAACTGCAAATGGAACTCTGAAATAAAAATAGATACTGCTGGAAGTAAATGGCATTTCGGTCAACATGTTCAGTGAAAAGACAAGTTTCTAGTGAAGGGTGGACACCCCAATAATTACATGTGTCTTGACAGATACAGACTATGTATTTCCAGCATTTAAAATTTTTTTTTGAAATAGGCGCAGGAGTAGGCCATTTGGCCATTCAAGCCAAGCCTCCACTGCCATTCAATGAGATCACAGCTGATCTTCTACCTCAATCACACTTTCCTGCACTATCCCCATATCCCTTGATTCCCTTAATATCCAAACGTCTATCGATCTCTGTCTTGAATATACTCAACAACTGAACTTCCACAGCCCTCTGGGGTAGAGAATTCCAAAGAAGAAATTTCTCCTCATCTCAGTTCTAAATGGCCAACCCCCTATAATGAGACTGTGATCCCTCGTTCTAAACTCCCCAGCCAGGGAAACGTCCTCCCTGCATCTACCCTGTCAAGCCCTGTAAGAATTTTGTATGTTTCAATGAGATCACCTCTCATTCTTCTAAACTCTAAAGAATATAGGCCTAGTCTACTTGATCTCTCCTCATAGGACAATCCCCCCCATCCCAGGAATTAGTCTGCTGAACCTTCGTTGCACTCCCTCTATGACAAGTATATCCTTCCTTAGGTAAGGAGACCAAAACTGTACACACTACTCTAGGTGTGGTCTCACCAGGGCCCGATATAATTGCAGGAAGACGTCTTTACTCTTGTACTCAAATCCTCTTATAATAAAGGCCAACATACCATTTGCTCTCTTAGTTGCTTGTTGTACTTGCATGTTAACTTTTAGTGATTTGTATACAAGGACACCCAGGTCCCTCTGATCACCAATATTTCCCAATCCCTCACCATTTAAAAAATACTCTGCTTTTCTATTTTTCCTATCAAAGTGGATAACTTCACATTTCTCCACATTATATTCCATTTGCCATGTTGTTGCCCACTCACTTAGCCTGTCTATATCCCCTTGAAGTCTCTTTGCATCCTCCTCACAAGTTACATTCCCACCTAACTTTGTATCACCAGCAAACTTGGATACATTACATTTGGTCTTCTCATCCAAATCATTGATATAGATTGTGAATAGCTGAGACCCAAGCACCGATCCTTGCTGCAGCCCACTAGTTACAGCATGCCAACCTGAAAATTACCCGTTTATTCCTACTCTCTATTTTCTGTCCGTTAACCAATCCTCAATCCATGCTAGTATATTACCACCAATCCCATGATCCCTAATTTTGTTTAATAACCTCTTGTGTGGCACCTTATCGAATGCCTTCTGAAAATCCAAATACACCACATTCACTGGTTCCCCCTTATCCATTCTGCTAGTTCCAACCTCAATAAAACAGATTTGTCAAACATGGTTTTCCTTTCATGTTGACTCTGACCAATCTTCTTATTATTTTCCAAGTGTCTTGTTACCATGTTCTTAATAATAAATTCTAGCATTTTCCCTACTACTGATATCAGGCTAACTGGTCTGTAGTTTGCCATTTTTTCTCCCTCCCTTTTTAAATAGTGGGGTTACATTTGTTACCTTCCAATCCGCGGGAACCGTTCTAGAATCTGTGGAATTTTGGAAGATGACGACCAATTCATCCACTATTTCTATAGCCACCTCTTTCGAGACCCTAGGATGTAGGCCATCAGGTCCAGGGGATTTATTGGCTTTCAGTCCCATTAATTTCTCCAGTACCCTTTTTTTACTAATACTAATTTCTTTCAGTTCCTCATTCTCGCAAGACCCTTGATTCTCTACTATTTCCGGCAAGGTTTTTGGCGTCTTCTTCCGTGAAGACAGACTCAGAGTATTTGTTTAATTTCTCTGCCAGTTCCTTATTCCCTATTATAATTTCTCCTGTCTCAGCCTGTAAGGGATCCACATTTACTTTCACTAATCTTTTCCTTGTAACATACCTATAGAAGCTTTTACAGTCTGTTTTTATGTCTCTTGCTAGTTTACTCATTCTATTTTCCCTTTATCAATTTCTTGGTTCTCCTTTGCTGAATTCTAAAATTCTCCCAGATTTACTAGTCTTTTTAGCAACATTATAAGCCTCATCCTTTGATCTAATACTATGTTTAACTTCTCTTGTTAACCACGATTGGACCACTTTTCCTGTGAGGTTTTTAGCCTGAAGACATTTGTGGCATTTGTTTCTGCACATCCATGTCTTTGGAAATAACTGGAAAGTCTTAAATAATGCTTTCAATAATTATTACGTTATTAATGTAAACGATGTTTAATGTGTACAAGTTAATATATTAATGGAATGTTAATTGCCATACACGTCAAGCACCCCAAGGCAGGTTTTAAAATATCCCATGAAATGTGTCATAGAAAAAGTCATGTGCCTTGAAGCACAGTAATCTGATGGTGATTTTACCAACTACCAAATAAATTGATTAAAAAAACTACCGCCTCGCTTCAAACTTATTTCTTCACATGATCACATAATAGTTTCATGATAAGGATGGGTTGGTTAAGTGTGTTGTGTAATACACTATTTAGGAATTGTTGCTCTCTCGTCTTGCATCCATTTTCCTGTAATATTATGTGCTGTAATGGCGTGGTGGGGTAATATCTGCTATTTAACAAATTATACATTATTTTAATGTGAAAATTGCATTGCTGTTACATTAAATGTTAGGCTACTAATAAAATATTCATGTTTTTAAAAAAGCCAATTTTGGAATTCCAAATATGGCTATTTATGGATATGAAAATATCTTGTTTTAATCAATGTCATAGTTTCCACACCGTTGAACGTTTAAAGTAAAATGAGCAAATGCAGCACACAAATATTTGCCCAGTTGTCCTAAAGTATGTAGCTGTTTAATAAAACAGTTATCCATCACATCTTTTTGTTTTAGATCAGCATAGTTGCTACTTTACAATTCTCTGAATTATACCTCAGCGATGAAAGTAAACAAGCGTCAGATTAGAGGTCTGATAAACCCACCGATCTCAGGGATTGAGAGCAGAGAGTGAGAGAGCACAGTACACAGTATTGACGACCTGATTCTGTTATATCAGTGCAAAGTTATAGCCGCCAGGAGAGTCTATACTACTCTATTTAACACGATTTTGTAAAGAGTATGAGGAAGCAGGTGGATTTATTAAGTTCCTCATAAGTTTCTTGCTCGACTTTTACTGTTGAGTTGTACAGTCTGTAATATCTGTTGGCAGCCTACTGGATTGGCAGGACCTGGATCATGAGGCTCAAAAGTAGAATTTAATTACAGTCTGTGCTATAAAAACCCAGTAAAAAGGAAGTGCAATAGTAAAGGCTGTGCAAACCGAGGTACTGGCTGTGAAATTAAAGCTGTGCAAAAAAAAAAGTCCGTCATGGAAACAAATATTCTGCATGTTGCACTCGTACCAAAAAATACTCGCATATAATGTTCTCCAGACTGGTTCACCCTATCATTGTTTTCTTAGAAACATCCCCATATCCAATGAATAAACCCCAGTCCTCCATTAATTTGGATTTCAGAATGTTTTGGATTAACAAACATTTTTGACTTTGAATTTTTGCAAATAGTAGTCAGTAAAAAAAAATGGAGAGAGTGGTGATTTAATCAAACAGTCTTGTATCCACTCTTCAGGCCAGCCTAAAGTTAGAACATTAAGGATAATAATATAATGAAATATGTAAGGAGAAAAGCAGATATGGCCCATCCGATCCACGGGTTAGATTTTATATCCTCATCAATTTGAATTCAACATATTTCCGAACATATAAATGGTTAATCCACAGCAGTTTCAGCTTTATTTTCTTTGTTTATTCCACGAGGCAGAACTCCTCTCTTGTTTCGAGCCTACACATTTAATGAAACATTATAAAACTGGCATCTGGAGACCTCGAAGGACGTCTCTGGGAAGCTTGAGTTTGGGCAGTTGGGTAATCATTTTTATTCTGCTTATTTTCCAAATGGAAATAGACATGTATGATAAAAATGTCATCCACACTCTCGACATTGTCCTCTGTAACAGAATTAGATGTCAGTTCTTAATGTCTAGCTCTGTTTTTCTTTTCTATGAACGGATGCATTATTGCTCACAGGAACTTGACTGTAATATATGGTAAGAGACAAGTAGCTCTTTATGGCCAGTGATTATTCGGTTTGAATGAAACCTGTGATTTATGGCCATTTAACAGAAAAGTCTTGTAAATTCCCAGTGTTGCATTTTTCCTCCATACAGAACAAGACAAGTGAAAGTGACAACTGGGTTAGCCTGGAAAGTGGAATGCGTAGTGCTTCAGAATGTGTTATACTTAATAAACCTGACATGAGAAACGTGCACATACAGTACCACACCGATGCTTTATGCAAGAGTGAAAGTGACATTAGCTCTCAGACTCACACAGTGTATGTTCAGCTAACAGTGCTGTCAATGCACATCTGTTCTATCAATGGTTTGGACAGGAAGGCAGCACCTGGGCCTACCAAAGGCAGCTTTTCAAAGCTATTACAGATCAGATTTGTTTAGAATGTATTGTCCTTAAAAATGCTCATCTTCAGAGGAAAATAATTGAGCTCTTGGAAAAAAAATCCTTTTAATTTCTAGTAATTAGACTGCTAAGAAAATGAACTGCATTTGTTTTTTTTTATATTACGGTTACCAATTTCCAGAAATTGCAGTGAGGTCAAATGGGAATGAGACCATAACTGGCTTTCCCACCGGGCCTTATTCTTGACAAATCTTGAGATACTCAGTGTGAACATTTAGGCAGTGGATTTGCATGCCAAAGGTCTCCAGTCTAATGCCTAATTCTGGCTTATCTCATTTGAGGTATGCAAGGTCAATCTGGGGGTTGGGTGGCTGCAGAAATGCTATAGCACCTTTCTGTAGGATGCTCTTTCAGTTTCATATATTAAGTGGGGTTTTGTAATCCTAACATACATTCTGTGGCCTCAAAAAAGTATAAATGTAGTTCGAACAAAAACCCAGTATAGAAAACCCAGCATCTAGCAAAACACTTCGGGGCTGAAATCGCTCCTTTTCTTAAGGCCTGTTACCACCGCAAATTAGCGGAATCGTGGATTGGTCGCTGATAGCCCAATTGTCCTCCTGAGGTTTCCCAGCGGTGCCCTGATTCCCCACCCCCCAACCACTCCGCTGCTGCCGATCCATCATAAGCGCGTCATCACCGTGCACACCGCCGATCTACCCCCCACGACGGCAACATTCCCCTCGGAAAATCTTCGGCCCACCCGGCGGTGCCAAAATAAGCTTTTTCCTGGTGGTCCAGTGAGCTGTGGCCTTCTACAGCAGCGGCTTCCCTTAAAGGGGAGAACCTACTGCTGTTGTCGCCATGTTTTTTTTTGTCGGCCAGCTGCCATGTCGGTCCGACAAATATGCCCCCGGGTTGGCAGCCTGGCAACCACTCTTGGGTGCCAGGCTGCTGGCTGGGCCGAAACCCTCCCTAGTGGTCCAGTGAACCAACGTTTTGAAATTGCGGAGTGAAGGGGAGAGCTGTGGTGACACGGCGCCATGATGATGGTATCGCAGCGGTCACTCCGCTCTGCACCCAACTCCCATCTCTCAGTTGCTGTCACCACCACGTATCTGCCCCTCAGGTGTAGTCACCGCCCCCATTATGATCAAGTTCAGGATCGGAGAGAAAAAAAAAGCTTAAAGAGCAGAATTTTGCTTGAGGCGACACCTCAACCATCGGTGAAACAGCTAAAACGGGTTGCGTGCGCCCCGTTTCGGACGGGGGGCAATTTCGGCTCCATCATTTCCAAACAATAATACAGAAATTGTTGCAATTTTAAAAAGGGCAAATTTTCTGTGAAATGTGGAATAGAGTGAAGTTAGAAACATAATTCTGGAAAATAATTGTTAGTAGCTGTACATTTTTATGTCCCTAAACACTCAATGTGGAAATTCATTGCCTAGTGTGTAATTCGGTCATATAGACCGGGCAGGACAAACATTCAATCCGTGTTGCTGTTAACTGTTTACTCTACAGGGTAACCATTAATTTCAACATCTGAGCTGCGGAGAGGAAAAGAAGCAGGGCTCTTACTATTGGTTGCTGTCCAGTGACCTTCTGTTGGAAAGTGGTTGTGGGTGTTGGGTTAAAGAAGTGTCAAAATCCAGTTGGGTGGTGGGGGGGGGGGGGGGGGGGCTCTAAACATTCCCAAGATTGAACCTCCCCTCCCTCCCCCTTCCAAGCCAAAAGGTCCCACTTCTTCCCTTTTGGAAGCCGATATGCCTCATTTCACTGGGCGTACCAGCCTCCAGTCTTACTCCAGCTCCCTTATGGGCTAGGAAAGCAAAACTTCCAGCATCGGGAGGCCCCACCTCCTCATGGGCACTGACCTTGCAAGAGATGAGAAATGGCCAAGCAAGAAACCCCCAACTATGATTGGGACCCAGGGTGCACTGTTCTGGCCTGTTTCCGAGCTGTTCCACTGGACTCTCACCAGAGTTATGGTGGGGTCTAGGACAACGACCAAGCGAATTTGGCCCCTTACTGTCTAAACTCACTTTTAAGAAGCCATTTTTATACGATACTGTAGTGTGCATGCAGAACTGTGCCTTCAGATGAGTCAATACTTCTAGGTGAGAGAAGTGGGGAAAGCTTGGGGTAAAACTACACCTTTAAATGTAAAAAAAAACCCAGAACATCTGAAATCATGAAATTCTGGAAATTTGCTGTGGGGTCAAGCCAGCATCTGAATGAAGAAGGTGAGTAACCTTTTGGAATGTAACCTTTCAGAGCTGGTAGTCAGGCTTGAAAACTTTTATAGGCTGGCGAGGTAAAATTGGGATCTGTCAAAGAAAATAAAGAAGGGAAAGGAGAATAGTATTTTTTATTTAATAAATTCAATTTCTGGTATTGCCCAGGAAAAGGTGCTTTAAATGGCAAGAAAATCCAGTTTTCTCAATCTTTTATCTGTTTCCCCGCTGTACTATGCCGTTAAAATCTCCTGGATCAAAACCCAGTGTGTATATGCAAGAAAGTTCTTTTATTTCAAATTCAATATAGCCTCGGTGGGTTCTAATCTGCTTATTTATAAATCAAAAGCTTTCCATGTATTAATGCGTTGTTAATGAGCAGTTGAAAATCTCTGAATTGCAGTCAGATTATTAAAAGTGAATGCCCTTGTAATCATACAATTTGAGTGGGGTTTGGGTGGTTTTCACATCTGCTGTTTTGAATTTAAAAGGATGTGAGTTTCTTTGGAGAATGCTTTGTAATATTTTTGACCTGTAATTTATTTATTGGCCTTTGAATGCAGTGTTCTATGCAGATGCACAGTCCCATTATCCAAGAGGGCAGGTGTGCTGCATATTGAAAGACTGCTAATTAGGATTTGCTGAGAGATGAGCAAAACCCAGTGTCATCAGAAAATCAAGTGCACTGTTAAACAATGTTTCAGTATTTTCAGCATGTATTTTGGCCAGCATACAAGCATATTAAAATGAATGTACAATTTGAGCATTACCAGTAGATTAGCAACAGTTACACATTGTATTTTGCCCACCTGGATAAAAGCAGAAGACAATGTCACATGAATTTAGATACTTGTGTTGAAAATATTACTAATACTCTGTGCATAGAAACATAGAAAATAGGTGCAGGAGTAGGCCATTCAGCCCTTCGTGCCTGCACCACCATTCAATAAGATCATGGCTGATCATTCACCTCAGTACCCCTTTCCTGCTTTCTCCATACCCCTTGATCCCTTTAGCCGTAAGGGCCTTATCTAACTCCCCCTTGAATATATCCAATGAAAAGTAATCGCCCAACGTGGGGCTTGAACCCACGACCCTGAGATTAAGAGTCTCATGCTCTACCGACTGAGCTAACCGGGCTTCTCATAAATAGATTATCTAGAAGAATTATTGAAAATTTGGAGCCTTATCACTGGTTTGGTTATGTTAAACTTGGGTATCTGCTTTGTTTAGTATCCAGACATAGGTAGTGTTTTATACTTGTTTGTAGTGTTTGTACTTTAATATCACCATCTGATGCTCTGAACCTGAGTATCTTTGGTGGTTCTGCTGTCTGGGTTTGTGGTGATATAAACCCCAATATGTATGGTTTATATACCAGGTATGTGTGGTGTTTTATATACTCGGGGGCCGAAATTGCCCCTTTACGTAGTGCCAGTTAGCGCCACCAGCCGGCGTTAACCGCACGCTAATGAGTTAGCTCGCGGCGCAGCAGCTATCTCGCCGCAAGCTGATTTGATCCCAGAGCTCCGCCGGCCAAATGTGGTTTCCCCCTCTTAGGTGCCAGGCCGCTGACCCGCTGACCTTTAAAAGAAGGGGAGGGACTTTGAGTCGTCAGCATGATGTGGCGCGTCCGCATCGTGCTGACATCATTAGTGACGCGCTGACGTCAACAGCACTGCGCTGATGTGCTGAGTGTCGTGCCCCGCGAGGGCTTTGTGAATGCCCCACGAGCGCTCGGTTAGCGCAAGTACCATTTTTTTCCTTCAAAGATCCTAAAACCTCACTGGTGCCTGCGCTTCCTGCGCCGACGATAAACAACATAATTTGAATTAAGCGCTGCAAACCCAGCGCAGAGCAAATGCGGCCCCTTGGTGTCACTATCTATGCCGGTTTAAGCTTGGGATTCTGTGGAATGTATTACTTTTTTTGAATGCTTTATTGAGTAGATTTTTGTGCAAGATGCGGGGATGGAAAAAAATGGTGCAGAATTTAATTCTTTCATTGGTTTTAAATTGAGATAATGAAATGTGTTAACACATTTCAGTCTAACCTTTTGGTAATCTCTACTGGATTACTGATTCTATGTAGTAATAAATAATATTCCATCTGTGTATTACTGTATCCAGATCAAAGCGATTTCCAAATAGGGAATTGACATCAATTAATCTTCTAAAAGGTAGCCTAATACCACAGTGATTTAACTAAATATATATCTCAATATTTAGTTAAACATTTTTATTTTAGTACTATGGTACCATATAGCCCTTTCAGTGCAATGGTTTCAACCACACTATACTTGCTAACTGCTGCATCTTGGCATCCAGTTCTACATAGGCATAGACTTTTTTCCCTCTAAAATACATTCCAATATTCTTCCTGGTTAGTTTAACCTTGACATAATGGTAACACTCGTGTATATCTGAACCTTTGGCAGGTTATAGATGTTATTGTCATGTAAGCTTTATTCCACACAGATTGTGCAATTTGGTGTGTAAATAAAATAAACACAGGCAGAGCCTGAACACAGATATTTCGCTGTTTGTAAGATGCACAAGTTGGCGCCCATCGAGGCTTACGTGTAATAGGTCGATGAACCCTTGTTTCACAACTGATTTTTAAGTAGGTTAATTGGACTCTGATTATTTTTCTCGTGTTGCCTCTTTTCGTGTGAATGCTCAATCTTGCCTGGTTTCTCTTTGAAGGTCTCAGTATCCGAGGCGCACAGGAGGAAGAACCACCGGATCCTCAGTTGATGAGACTTGACAACATGTTGCTGGCAGAAGGGGTTTCTGGACCAGAGAAAGGCGGAGGGGCAGCAGCGGCGGCGGCAGCAGCAGCAGCGTCTGGGGGATCGGGATCAGACAACACTGCAGAACACTCAGATTACAGAGCCAAATTAACCCAGATCAGACAGATCTACCACACAGAGCTTGAAAAATATGAACAGGTATGAGCATCAGTGGAATCAGTTTAGTAGTTGCTCTATCTATGGTAATGTTACGGGAAGGGCAGTTTAACCATTGTTAAACTAGGGATGGGCAATAAATGCTGGTCTTGCCAGTGAGGCCCACATCCCGGAACGAATAAAGAAAAATGATTGATGTGCCTGCTGTCTACAGATCTTCTTTGATTATATCTTGATTATACTGTATATTGAAGACTGGAACTTCTCTGAAACCAGTTGAAATCCATATTGTGCAGTACAGTTTAATTATCACCAACCCATTATGAACTTGAGCAAACTGGAACAGTGTTTGACTGGAACAGTTGTCACCAGCTGTACTGTTTTGTTGTGCCAATTTCTGTACAAAAAAAAAGAAACCTGTGTTTCTGCTCAATTTGCCCTAAAACCTACACTGCCCTAAAACCCTTGAGTCTGCCTGTCAGCTGTTGTGGATTTGGAAGTGGAAGTGAAACAAGCAGATTATGAGAGGGAGACTTAGATTCCTGGCATCGGAAGAGTGAGCTGCCCATGTTTCTGTAAATGGGCTTCAGTACTTCACAGAAAAATGCCTTGTTTTTTTTTGTTTGCATTTTTTTTCATGTAATCCAGCAAATCAAGGGATTGACGTTGGTAATGGATATGTTAGCATGCTTGTATGAAATAAAATTCCTTTGCTTTTTTATCGAAGTTATTACCCATTTCATATGAACATAAGGAAGGATATGCTAGCTTTGGAGGGGGTACAAAGACGATTCACTAGGCTGATTCCAGAGATGAGGGGGTTACCTTATGATAGATTGAGTAGACTGGGTCTTTACTCGTTGGAGTTCAGAAGGATGAGGGGTGATCTTATAGAAACATTTAAAATAATGAAAGGGATAGACAAGATAGAGGCAGAGAGGTCGTTTCCACTTGTCGGGGAGACTAGAACTAGGGGGCACAGCCTCAAAATACGGGGGAGCCAATTTAAAACTAAGTTGAGAAGGAATTTCTTCTCCCAGAGGGTTGTGAATCTGTGGAATTCTCTGCCCAAGGAAGCAGTTAAGGCTAGCTCATTGAATGTATTCAAATCACAGATCGATAGATTTTTAACCAATAAGGGAATTAAGGGTTATGGGGAGCGGGCGGGTAAGTGGAGCTGAGTCCACGGCCAGATCAGCCATGATCTTGTTGAATGGCGGAGCAGGCTCGAGGGGCTAGATGACCTACTCCTGTTCCTAATTCTTATGTTCTTATACACATTTATTACTAGCATCAGACTGCTTAATAAAAGTCTTCTATATAAGGTCAGATACTTTGGATGAATAGGCTACAGCACCATACAGTGTTCTGAGATGAATACTTTGCATCTATATTTGCAAAAGAAATGGATGATACAGACATGTTAGTTAAGGCAGAAGAGTGTGAAATATTAGATGAGATAAACATATTGAGAGAGGAAATATTAAGTGGTGCAGCATCTTTGAAAGCAGATAAATCGCCAGGCCCGGATGAAATGTATCCCAGGCTGTTAAGAGAAGCAAGGGAGGAAATAGCAGAGTCAAGGGAATACACAACAAATGGTAGGATACTGGGAAGTCTAAAGGAACACAGGGACCTTGGAGTGCATGTCCACAGATCTCTAAAGATAGCAGAACAGATAGATTTGATGGTTAAGAAGGCATATGGGATACTTTCCTTTATTAGCTGAGGCGTAGAATATAAGAGCAGGGAGGTTATGCTAGAACTGTATAAAACACTATTCGGTCACAGCTAGAGTACAGTGTCATCATCATCATCAGTTCTGGTCACCACATTACAGCAAAGATGTGATTGCTCTAGAGAGGGTCCAGAGATTTCCAAGGATGTTGCCAGGACTGGAGAATTTTTAGATATGAGGAAAGATTAGATAGTTTTCTTTGGAACAGAGGAGGCTGAGGGGAAATATAATTGAGGTGTATACAATTATGAGGGGCCTCGATAGTGGACAGTAAGGACCTATTTCCCTTAGCAGAGAGGTCAATAACCAGGGGTCAGAGATTTAACGTAATTTGTAGAAGGATTTGCGGGGAGTTGAGGAGAACCTCTTTCACTCAGAGGGTAGTGGGGGTCTGGAACTGCATTTCAGTGCCTGAAAGGATGGTAGAGGCAGAAACCCTCATCGCATTTTAACAAATACCTGGCAATGCACTTGAAGTGCCATAACCTACAAGGCTTCAGACTGTAAGGGGTTCTCGGGGAGTGTTGTTGTGCCCTTGGGTGTCTCTCTCTGGGCTTCTGCCCTCGCAGCTTATGCCTGGCCTGTGAGGTACCCTGAGTGCTGCAAGAGCACCCCTGGAGAGACTGTGTCTACAGCTTATGAAGGGGGTTTTGAGACTCGTGTGTCCCCACAGCTTATGCCTAGCCTGTGAGGCACCTGTGAGTGTCAAACACTCCTAACTCCTTCTTCCCTAGCCTGTGACACACAGTTGAGCGTTTTTGAGGTACTCCTAGCTTCCCTTACACTGTTCTGACATAAGACTCATGATCAGGAGATGTAATACAATAGAACTGAGACAAGGTGATTCCAAGAGGAACTTAGGCTTCCAATTTATTTGACAAGGTGTATCTCAACAAACAGCAATACACCAACAAAACAATCCCCCTAAATCCCACTAAACTGACACAACAAAAATTTTTACACAAGTTTAGCAGTACAAAGCCCAACCTCCCACCTTTCCTGGCCTAACTGAGTTGGGAGTTCTGGGGACCAGAGGTTATGCTCACTACTGTGCCTTCTGCAGTCTGGTGGTTTGTTTCTTCTATCTTCGGTGTCTTCGGACACTGGTTTTCCTTCAGTGTCGAGAGGCTTGCTGGTTGTTGGATCACGAGAGCAGAAAGCACACACACTGGGTCAGAAACCCCTTTTTATAGCCAGATATCCAGTCCGCCTCTTGTGCTGAAATCGATCCTTCCCATTGGTGGGCTTTGTGATTTTGAAAAATGCAGCAGTTTTAGATTATTGCGGGTTTTTTCCACTGATGTTAACCCACTCAAGGTTTGAGTAGGTGTTGATTGCATTGGCCTCCTGTAGCCATTGTGTAGGCCCTTGGTTTGTTTTGGGTTCCCTAGTTTTCTGAAGGTCTGCATAATTTCCCCCCATTGTGGGGAAGACAATAGCCCGATAATGGCGATGAGTCAGTCCCACAGTTTTCGAGCAAGTGCTCTCCCATTGGCTTGAAAGCCCATGCTTCGGGCTGACTCTGTCCCACTATTGGCCCTCCGGTGTCCTCCCCCGTCCAATCACTGCTCTGCCAAGGTCAAACCGTCTCGGTTTCAATTCACATTGCAGCACAGACAGATCCCACAGCTCTTTTCCTTCTGGGTAAAATGAGGGGGTTTTCGTCCTCCCCTACAAGACCAAGAGCTAGAAAGAGGGAATAAACTGGATAACTCTTTTTCGGCCAGCACAGACACGATGGGCTGAATGGCCTTCAGTGCCATAAACTGTTATGATTCTGTGATTCTATTGGCTGTCCACGGATCAAAACTGGAAACTTGTTGTCAGTATGGCTCAGTTCTAGACACCCAGGGGAATTCAAGTCCTGGCTTCTGCTTGAAAAATACAAGATGGGGCTGAAATATTTATATAGCAACTTTCACATCCTCCGGATGATCCAAAGTGCTTCATAGTCAATTAATACTTTTTGAAGTATGGTCACTCTTATTATGTAGGCAAGTGCAGCAGCCAAATTGTGCACAATGAAGTCCAATAAACAGCAATGAAATGAATGAGCAGTTGATTTGTTTTGGTGGTGTTGGTTGAGGAATAACTGTTGTTCAGAAGACTAATCCTCCAGTAATACCATGGGATCTTTTACCTCAACCCAAATAGGCAGATATAGCCTCGGTTTGACATGAGTCAAAAGATGGCGCTTCTGACAACACAGCACTCTACAAAACTGTTAGCTTTGATTATCTTGGAGTGGAACTTTAACCCACAGCCTTCTGACCCCAAGGCAAGAGAAGTCCAGCTGAGCCAAGTTGACACTTGTGTACGATTAATCCCCCAAACTGGTTTTGGAGCTGAAGTGGCAGAAGAAAGGCCTTCCTTTGAAAACAAGAGGGAAAAACTGGACTGAATTTAAAATCTACAACTGTTCCAATGGAGTTCTAATTCATACTCTTCATATACCCTAATTTATGCACTGACATCCGTTACTCCAAACGAGTACATTTATGTTATAGTGACTTGGGATGTGTGGCATGTTATCCTGTGCCCCCTTGTACATGACTTTTTCTTTATGTGCCATATTTAGCACTGTCCTCTGGAGCAGCACCAAAAGGAGGAAGGGGAGATAGGAAGGAAAATCAATCAAGGTCTCTCGAGCACAGATCACATTGGCCATTAACTCCGTGTCACTGGAATGGAGCAGGTCACTGCCTTCCCTCTGGGTCAGAGATAAAGACATAAACCCTTGAGAAAGTTATTTCAAGTGTTTTCATCCCTGTTTGAGGCCCCCAACATATGAAGAAAAGAGCTGAAGAACAGTGATACTATCTTTGAGGGAGTTGTCTATGCCCAGCATGTCTTGAGAGATTTGTTTTACTGGCTAGTCACACACCTCTACCTCGGAGAGAGTTAGAGTATATTGGGAAGAATTGAAGGAATGCTTTCCTTTGGTGACTAATCTACCGTTTCTTGCCCTCACAGATCCCAGTGTTTGTTAACTAGAGCCTATGCACATAGGTCATTGCCTTGCAGGTTGGGGCTGCTGCGCCAAATGCCGGGTCGGGCTCCATGCTGCTCCTTTGAAGGCCCCGACCTGCTTATGGTCCTTTGGAGCAGCGTGGAGCATACCATTTCAAGGACCAGCGCGTGCTGGAGAGCGACGGCTGTGAAGACGGCACTGGATTGGACGTCGCCAAGGTCCAGGTCGCTGATTGGAGTGTGGGCAGGTACAGTAGGAGCAGCGAGGTTGGGGCGAAGGAGCACCGAGGTCAAGGCGGAGGAGCGGCGAGTGTGCAACGGCCACCACACGTTAAAAAAAATCCACACACAGGCATCTTCCACCCTTCAACATGTAGTTGGGGACCTGGAATATTAGGTCCTTCATTGAAACACCTATGAACTCATCCCTTTTTGGCGTGGAAGCAAGTCATCCTCGATACGAGGGACCGCCTATGATATGATAATGACATGGGTCATCAACTGAATTATTTTTCACCAGCTGTTGACTTGATTTATATTACAGCGGAATCTCTATTCTTACTATCATTTCGTTTTATCCTCTTCATAATGTCCAGGTGCATGAAATTACATCATTTGGGTCAGGAGAATAGTTAAAACCAGGAGTGCTTTAATCAGAAACTATAGATCTGCACTGTTAGCTGAGTGAATAAATGATGTGGTACTGAGCTATACTGACCATGAAGCTCCCAGTGCGATCAGTGCTGAGTTGCTCAGTCTCATCTGTGGGGGCGGTAGTAGGGCACCACCCTGAGCTAGGAAAGGGACAACAATCAGCCACTGACACTTGTTACCCTCACACCCAGCTGGGAACGTGTATGTATGTATGAGATGGGCTGAATGGCCTTCCTCATTTAAAATTGCTTTGTGATCTGCAGTTGACGTTAAACCATATCATTCTAATAAAAAGAGACAAATTAAATGAGGTAAAAGCATTAAACAGAAAACGATCCCTGAACATGGAGATAATACCTAAAAAAATAATGCAGAGAACTAGAAAAATGTTGCTCACAGTCACTTCTGAGAAAGTTCCACTGGCCCACCCTTCTCCCAAAAAAGGAATACGGACAGTATTGGGTCTGGACTGCTGTTGTCGTTGCTGGCAGGAAGTGCAGCTCATGATCTGCAGTGGCCAGTTTAACACCTTCCCCACCCAAGATGGAACCTGACTGAGTCCTTTGAACTTGCAGCCCTCTGGTGGGTGTACCAAGCCACTCTGAGTGTTTTATTAAAGTGAATCTTATTACAGTTCCCATCAACCTGCTTGGTTGTGTAAACTTCACGTGCCATCTTAAATGAAATGTTACCTAGCAACCACAGCCAGTGTGAAGATTTAACAGTAATAGTAGCCAGAGGGCTTCATTGGACCCATTAATGTACATTTTTATAATTGCCATCTTAAAGGATATTTTTAATCTGAAAACTGCTTTATTTAAATGTCACGTAATGAAAAAATTGTTCATACTTATTTCAGTCTGTCATTGCTTCAGGTTACTGCATCTGTTTCAGGGCAATGTATGTTGCAATAAGTCATCATCGTTGCAAAAACAAAAAGTTTGTGCTTCAATTTAAAACCAACTTTGGTATCAGTTGAAGCATTATAATTTTCTCTTTGTCTCCTTTTTTAAATCCTTCCTCTTGGATTAGCCAGTTACCTTTCTAATAGTGTTCAGGGTGAAGTATCTTTTATAAATGAAAGATGCCCATTTTTGGTGTGCATATTTATAAACTAGCTTTACCCAAGACAGACCTAGTTTTTGCTGTTGAAGTGCATTTCAGATTTTTTTGTAAAACTGACAGTACTATATTTGGCTTTAGCAGCAAGCATCACAAATTTATCATTGGCATTCCTCTTGCAGTGTGCGCTTAGCTCATTGCATGCTCATTGTGCTTGTAGCTAGCTCCTGCAAACTTGTGCTGCTAAAACTCATTTGATAATGTGTCGAAGGATTGGCACCTTGTGAAAAGTGTACGTGAGGATATCCAGCCACATGCTTCCACTGTTGCATTTGACTGATTTACAAATCCGAGTTGCATTTGGTTCAGTACAATTGCATGCAGTGACATGAATGGTTTCAGTCAGGCAGATCCCACTCTTTCAGAAATGTTGATGCTGTTGCAACTCCCAGTATTGCACCGGTTGAGATGTTGCCATGAAAACGGCAACCAAGTGCATTCTTCCAGGCTAGGCTGAAACATCTGCTGTGCTGGAACTGAAAGGCAGGCAGGGCATCTATAATTCAAATGTATAGTCCTTGGACATAGTGACACCTGCGGTCAGGTATAGTGGAGGAGGGTGACCACTGGTGAAGGTGAGTCATTTAGTATCCTGTTCAACGCAGCTGCAAGATTCAAGACTAAGTGAATTGTGGACTGCCCATCAGAACGGGAATGGCAGCCACCCCTACTCAGAGATGTGAACATCATTCGGACATGAGGGTACGCACAGCCCCAGCAGAAATATTCCCTTTTTTCATTGGCACTGGAAATGATGTTTGAGTACCCAGCTCTAATTTTGCACTTATCCTGTCACAATTAACTGTGCTGAAGATGAAATTTGAACATGTAGTAAAAAAAAAAATTCTCACAATAAAAGCTTGGATCCCTGGTGAGATGGAACCCAGAAACATATAAGTAGCCCAAAATTTGAAATAAAACCACTAGATTGTACACCTACCCTTGCGCTGTATCTAATCCTTCCCTGAGTACAAATTAAACAATGGTGCCAAGGTACCAGAAAACCTAAAGGTGGTAATGTATGTTTTTTTTTAAGTGAATCGTGGGGAACAATTTTCAGCGGCTAAACTCAGTTGAATTTTGTGCTGTACTTTGCTGTATGGAAAAAAAGCACCAGTGGATATCAAACCTGGTGTGTCAGATAGGATAACATTGTACATACATTTCAGGGAAGAAAAAGTTAGGACAAGGGAATGGTTTAAGATACAAGGTGGTCTCGTGAAATCTTTCTATGTTTTTTTAAATTGCCAGTAGTACTTTACTCATGAACAATGTTTTTATTCATGAGGGTAATTTACGCATTTTCCATTGCCGGCTTCTCCCTCCTCCATTCCACATTTGGTACATTGGGTTGATAGAGTGCCATCGATGGCAGATGTGCAGTCCTTCCGCCATCAAGGGCACTCTCTAATGGTGACCTCTGGAAAACTGACAGCACAAGGTACTATTGATGTCCACTTACTTTATAATGGCATTTTTTTGAGAAGTAGTAGCATGGACTGCATACGAAATACAAAGGTGCCTTGTGCTTTACCCACCAGTATTTGTCTGTAGGTATGATACATTTGTTACACAGCATTCCAAAAGGAAAAAAGTGAGCAGCTGACCTTCTCTTGGCAGAAGGCCACGTGACTATTGTTTCCTCCCTCTCCCACTGATTCATGCTGGATTATGGTTCTATGGACACTGGCAACTTCCACTGCGTCGTGCATTTGGCCATTCAACATTGTGAGCACAAGGAGTGCGGGATAATTTTAACCCACCCACCCACCCGGCGGGAACAGGGTGGTCACGCAGTTAAAATTGTCTCTAAAAACTTACCGCCCTGTTCCAGCTCCATTCCTGCCTATCATCGCTTTAACCGAGCCCTTTACTTAAGGCGGCTGACTCACGTGGGGGGTGCCTCATTAATACATGCAAATTGGGGTCCCGTGACTGTGTTAGGACCCAAAGGCTTATTAAACGCCGATTGAGCCGGGCACCTGCCGCAGCCACCCCTACTCAGTAAAACCTGTCGAGGAAAAAGCGGAGGCTCTAACAGATGAGTCTCTGCTGTCACGGCTCCTCCCCTTCCCACCCGCGAGACCCTGCCGAGAGCCTCCCCACCCACAGGTTACCAGCGGGTGGCCTCTGGGCTGCCCAATGTTTGCCTGCTGGTAGCCTGGGCCGATTTGGGAGGGCAGCAGGTTGGCGGAATGTAAGTGAAGCCTGGGAGTTAAAATAGTCCAGGCCTCAACTTGATGATGATGTGGGAGGGGGGGAGGCTGCTCACCACAAATCCTCTGCCAGGTAAAATTTCCCCCCCCACCCCCGTGCTCTCGGATATCATGCTCTGATTGATTTGTATCTTCACCCAATGTCAAAACACACACACACACACACACAGTTTCAAGTGGGGTTACAGGATACGAACCTGAAGCAGCAAACCTGGGGGTGCTGAAGCCAATTATAGTACTCCAATTGCCATCACAGCTGAGATCAGCAGCCCAGAAATCGTACCGGTGAGCTTCCTGGTCTATGTGGCTTAGGACTACAACAGGTGGTGCATTTACCTTTTGATCCACCAAAAATACTCTCCTTCGCTGCTCTTAAACCGATTCCCAAGAGTTGCACAAGAGCATCCCGGTGGACTCAGCCTCCAACTTTACTCCATTTCTCTCGGGAGTGCTTTCACTCGCCTCTTAGTGGCCCTTCCAAGTTGGGGAGCTCACCATGTGGGGAAGAAGCTGTATCTTATGAGTCTGTCATACAGTGAATTAATGCTGCCATACTGACTGATTATATATTTCATTTTAAATTGAGGGAGTGTTAGAAAAAATTCAGTCAGAGGACTGGCTCCTTAAAGGACAAGTACTATCTGATTTACAGCAGTCCCCCTTAGTACAAAGTGCAACGTCAATGAGACTATATTGAGGCAGGCAGTGATGTAATTTAAATTGGTAATTTACTGTAAGTAGTCACAAAAGCTTTTGCCTGAAGTGCATACATGTTTCTTAAGGGTGTAACCAGACTTTAATTATCTAAATGTAAATACTTAACAAATTTTACTTAGAGTAATGAGCTAAAGCGCGCACTGTATAAATGAGATATTCTAATTAATCATACATGAATTGCTGGTTTAAAGGAGTGTTGCATGCGTCTGTGGATGTTGGTAAAATGCCCAATAGCAAATCACAATTTGCATTCATATATCAGCTCATTTAATTCAAGTTTTCTGAAATTTGACTAACTATATTCATAATAGTCTTCAGCATTTACATGTATATATATGTTCAGGATGTTGCCCTTTATTTTGGGAAGCCTCTTCTGTTTTGTGTGTAGTAAATTTCTTGCACATCTCTGCTTGTGCGATCATGACCTCTCATTCACCACTCTAAATGTTGATTTGTTAATTGATCTTTGATCCACTAGTAGCAGCTATCCAATATAAGTACCATATGCCAACCTCTTGATCTCCTTAGCTGCCCTGTTTGTACATATAAAACAGTAAATTTCTAACAAATACCTTGTTTACAGTAGGAAATAGCAGCAGAGTGAACACATAATTCAGCTCCTTTTGCTACGATGAGTAATGTAAGTTAAAGCAAAAACCAATTCAAAAGCAAAAGCAAAAGCAAAGTTAAGGGCACCAAACTCAACTTCTGATTTCACTCTCCTGTCATTATAAGCTATGGTAACAATGGCCAGTACGTCCTTCATAAGTAATGATATAAAGGAGTGTTAAACAGTGCCAGAGGACAGGAGAATTGCAAATGTTGCACCTTTGTTCAAAAAAGGGTGTAAGGATAAACCCAGCAACTACAGACCAGTCAGTTTAACCTTGGTAATGGGCAAGCTTTTAGAAATAATAATCAGGGACAAAATTAACAGTCACTTGGACAAGTATGGATTAATTAAGGAAAGCCAGCATGGATTTGTTAAAGGCAAATCATGTTTAACTAACTTGATCAAGTTTTTTGATGACGTAACAGAGAGGGTTGATGAGGATAATGCTTGGTGTATATGGACTTCCAAAAGGCGCTTAATAAAGCACCACATAATAGGCAGGATAGTGGCAGCATGGATACGGAATTTGTTAAGGAAACAGAGTTGTGGTGACCGGTTGTTTTTTGGACTGGAGGAAGGTATACAGTGGTGTTCCCCAGGGACTTGGGCCACTGCTTTTCTTGATACATTATTAATGACTTGGACTTGGGAGTACAGGGCACAATTCCAAAATTTACAGATGACAAAGTTGGAAGTATAATGAACAGTGAGGAGGATAGACTTCAAGAAGACCGAGACAGGCTGGTGGAATGGGCGGACACGTGGCTAATGAAATTTAACGCAAACAAAGTGCAAAGTGATACATTTTGGTAGGAAGAACGAGGAGAGACAATATAAACTAAAGGGTACAATCCTAAAGGGGGTGCATGAACAGAGAGACCTGGGGGTATATGTGCACAAACCGTTGAAGGTGGCAGGACAGGTTGAGAAAGTGGTTAAAAAAGCATACGGGATCCTGGGCTTCATAATTGGAGGCATAGAGTACAAAAGCAAAGAAGTTATGATGAACCTTCATAAACCACTGGTTCGGCCTCAACTGGAGTATTGTGTCCAATTCTGGGCACCGCATTTTAGGAAATATGCGAGGCTTAGAGAGGTTGGAGAAAAGATTTACGAGAATGATTCCAGGGATGAGGGACTTCAGTTACGTGGATAGACATAGAAGCTGGGTTTGTTCTCCTGAGAGGAGATTTGATAGAGGTGTTCAAAATCATAAGCGGTCTAGACCAAGTAGAGAGAGAGAAACTGTTCCCATTGGAGGAAGGGCCGATAACCAGAGGACACAGATTTAAGGTGATTGGCAAAAGAACCAAAGGCGACATGAGGAAAAACGTTTCTATGCAGCAAGTGATTAGGATCTGGAATGCACTGCCTGAAAGGGTGATGGAGGCAGACTCAATTGTGGCTTTCAAAAGGGAATTGGATAAGTACCTGAAGGGAATAAAACTGCAGGGCTACGGGGAAAGGGTGGGGGAGTGGGACTAGTTGAAGTGCTCTTGCAGAGAGCTGACACGGGCGCGACGGGCTAAATGGCCTCCTTCTGTGTTGTAACCTTTCTATAATTCTAAGCATTGTTTCTTTGTGCCCCTGTTGAAGTTCCATTTCACTCCCTATGTGTTTTTTTTAAAGTGTGTGCGCATTAGCAAGAATGCTGTGGGAGTTAGGTCATATTTTTTGATCACTGCTCTCTCCCTCATGCTGGTGAAATTGCTCAGCATTGTAAACGGGGTCATTTTATCGGTTGGAGGATAAAACTGTAAATTTACAGACTCACCATCTGAAAGAGCTGAGAGTTAGGTACCCTAAATCAGGTATAAATTTGTTGTTGCACTGGAGCTTGAGTCATAAGATTATAAGAGCTTGCTGAGCCATGCTGTACCTAGCTTACTGCAGGGCACAATAGAATACCTTCAACACCCTTTTGCCTTGTGGAAATTGTTGCTGTTTGAGTGAATGCTCATACTTTATTAGGATCATGACTGTGCTGAGTTTGAAATTTAGTACCCCAACAAACACTCTGATATCCTTGGGCTACTGTGACTTCTGACTACAGCACCGAGTATATGTACTCCCCTGTCATGTATATTTGTGATAATGTATAAAATTGGTTGTATCCTTAATGGGCCTCCACTGTAATAGCCTTCAGGGTGTTGAAGCTTTCCATGCTCAGTGTTATTGCAATACCAGAAGGTATAAAGAAAAATTGTGTTGGTTACATCCAGAATACTTTATTATTTTCTCTTATTCTGCCATATTATACAACGTAAGATGATTTTAAAAACAGCTCAAAGGTTTCCGTGACATTGTGGTGATGATAATGAGACTAAAAACACGCGGTAGCTCACAAGGCTCTACTTCACATTCAGTTATGTTAATGTTACAAATGGGCATTGTGAATGATTTTATTTGGCATTTTGCTGCATGGAAATACAGTCTATTTTTGATTATTTGAAGTAGCTTTTCGTACTTAAAAATGGAATGATCTAATTTGAATTAAAAAATGTAAATAATTCAGCAAGGTATGAATAAAATAATTTAAATAATTCAGCAACTTTGAATTAAAGGGGGCAGACTGCATATGAAAAATAAATCAGAAAACATGTACGAGCATGCTCCTGAGCCACAGCAAACAGAAGAGCAGGGTCTGCCACAATGACATCACAACCATACCATTCTCCCACTACATGGAGAAGAGTCATTGTTCTGATTTAAATCCTTCTGAAACAGATGGAAACAGTGTGGAGTAATACTTGGTATATTCTAGCAGGAATATTGAAACAATCATTTAACTCATGTACCCTTTCTGTTTATAGGCATGCAATGAGTTCACTACACATGTGATGAACCTTCTACGAGAACAGAGCCGGACACGCCCAATTTCACCAAAGGAGATTGAAAGGATGGTCAATATCATCCATCGAAAGTTCAGTTCAATTCAAATGCAGCTAAAGCAGAGCACATGTGAAGCAGTCATGATCCTGCGGTCACGATTTCTTGATGCCAGGTACAGTTCTTATTGATAAAATGTGCTGTATTTGGATCCTTGATTGTAAGGCTCAAGTTCCCATTTAACATTACCCTGCCAGTCTTTACATGATCATTCAAGGAAGGGAGGGGATGCTGCACATTGGACAAACTCCTTCGCATATTAATTACATACAATTCCTTCCTACAGATGCACATTGGTAGCGGTATCCATGAATCATTGGGCTGGACTGAACTTCACTCCTGAGCGTAGGGCTTAGCATAGTTTCAGGGCAAGGGGAGAGAAAATGGGGAATATATTATGAAAGGGATAAATCTAACCCTAAAATAAGTTTCTCTGTGTGATACAGTAAATACAGCAAGACTGCTTTCTATAAGCAGCATCCTCGAATTGTGACAAATGAAGGTGGAGCGCTGTGACAGGATTGCTTTTTCTGCAACACAGGATCTCGCGATTCTAAAGGCCTTGTTTACAAAATTTAGTTCAAGGTGAAATCTTAATTTGCTTAATAGAATTCTTAGTTTTCAACAATAAAATAACAATTACAGCTGTATTGCAGATAAAGATAATAAAAGCTTATTAACTAATTACTGTGTTAAAAGGAAGTAAACTTTCCCTTAGTGGGTGTAAGAGAAATTGTTTTATAATCAGAACCCCTTTTGTACTGTGCCAGTGCCACTGGTTACATAGAAACATAGAAAATAGGTGCAGGAGTAGGCCATTTGGCCCTTTGAGCCTGCACCGCCGTTCAATGAGTTCATGGCTGAACATGCAACTTCAGTACCCCATTCCTGCTTTCTCACCATACCCCTTCATTCCCCTAGTAGTAAAGACTACATCTAACTCCTTTTTGAATATATTTAGTGAATTGGCCTCAACAACTTTCTGTGGTAGACTCTACCACTCTCTGGGTGAAGAAGTTTCTCCTCATCTCGGTCCTAAATGGCTTACCCCTTATCCTCAGACTGTGACTCCTGGTTCTAGACTCCCCCAACATTGGGAACATTCTTCCTGCATCTTACCTGTCTAAACCCGTCAGAATTTTAAACATTTCTATGAGATCCCCTCTCATTCTTCTGAACTCCAGTGAATACAAGCCCAGTTGATCCAGTCTTTCTTGATATCCTGACGTACTAATCATATGTAGCCGATGGCAGTCCCAAAGCTAAGCTTATGTGTTTGTCCACTAAATATTCTGAGTTGTCTAACATTATAATGTGATACAGTGTCAGTACATCAGTGTGAAAATGCATTGTGGCTTGCCGAGCACATGTGTCTTCATTATGACAGACTTGATGGACATGTGTTATTGCTGACACACTTTCACCTGTGCACACTGTCCGAAAGTCACTGCCAGTTGCTCACGCGCAAACTTTTGAGATTGCAATCGAGAGCCAATCCATAAGAATCCAACTCTACTTTTCACACAAGCATTGGTGTCACTCTCCCACAACCCAGGAAACAGAGACCACCAAATGAGAAAATGGCTGAAGAAGGACTGAATCAACAACAGTTCCCTGCGGTGTGTAGAGATTTGGTGATCAATTTCCTGTTATTAGAGACCATAGAGTGAAAATCCTCTTAACAAAAAAATTGAAGAATGCCTGTTTATTTCCATAATTAATAAACAAAATCATGGGCACACAGTTTTGAAACGTACAATTTTTGGGACACAATTTTGTTTGCAAGTTGTTCGTCATGGAGAAAAACAAACATTCTAATTTTGTTAAGAGGGGTTTCAACCTTTCTCTATCCAGGTTAATTATGAAAATACAGTTATTGGGAATGGCCTCTATTGCCTGGATTTTCCTACCTTTACGTGCGACTTTCAGTGGGTATTCTGCAAATGGGGCAGGGATCCGTAATGCACAATCTTCGCCCAATTTTGCACCAGCCCAATCTTCCATCAACATTTCTGGCCAGCATTGAAAGTATTTACATGAGGTGGTAATGATCTTCCGACATCATGGGGGCAATTTTAACCCAACCTCCGCCCCCCCACCCCCAAAGGAAACTGTTTTTACATCCCGCCCGATTTTACTCTACATTGAATTCATTGACGGCATTCCACCCGATCCCGTGGGTTTCCCGCCCAGCGAGTTAGGTTAAAATTAGCTCCTATCATTACTGTCTCATTAATGCTGAACTTGCATCATGCTCGTAAAGATGGGTGTCCAGCGTTATGAGAGAGAATTTGATTTAAAGAGCCCAGCACATGTTATGAAAGGATTCACAAAAAGTTTATTTCTCAGCTGATTTTGATTTTTTTTCCCCCTATTCCCTGCCTTTTCCCTTCCTCCTATTCTAAAAAAGCCTCATTGGGTTTCCATTGGAAATATCACTGTATATTAATTTTTGGGAGAAAAAGAGGAGCAAAGCAAGTTGGTCAGGCAGCAGAAGAGGGACATGGCTTACCCACCTGGACTGTGGACACATAGTGGATGCGTTGATGATCATTTTCCAACAGTCTATTGACTCTGGATCAGTTCCTATGGACTGGAGGGCAGCGAATGTATGGTCCTGATGAAATGCATCCCAGGGTATTAAAAGAGATGGTGGAAGTTATAGCAGATGCATTTGTTATAGTCTACCAAAATTCTCTGGGCTCTGGGGAGGTACCATCGGATTGTAAAGCAGCTAATGTAACGCCTCTGTTTAAAAAAAGTGGGCAGACAAAAGGCAGGTAACTATACGCCAGTTAGTTTAACATCTGTAGTGGGGAAAATGCTTGAAGCTATCATTAAGGAAGAAATAGCGGAACATCTAGCTAGTAATAGTACAGTCAAGCAGACGCAACATGGATTCATGAAGGGGAAATCATGTTTAACTAATTTACTGGAATTCTTTGAGGATATAACGAGCATGGTGAATAGAGGTGTACTGATGGATGTGGTGTATTTAGATTTCCAAAAGGCATTCGATAAGGTGCCACACAAAAGGTTACTGCAGAAGATAAAGGTACGCGGAGTCAGAGGAAATATATTAGCATGGATAGAGAATTGGCTGGCTAACAGAAAGCAGAGAGTTGGGATAAATTGGTCCTTTTCGGGTTGGAAATCGGTGGTTAGTGGTGTGCCACAGGGATCGGTGCTGGGACCACAACTGTTTACAATATACATAGATGACCTGGAAGAGGGGACAGAGTGTAGTGTAACAAAATTTGCAGATGACACAAAGATTAGTGGGAAAGCGGGTTGTGTAGAGGACAGAGAGGCTGCAAAGAGATTTAGATAGGTTAAACGAATGGGCTAAGGTTTGGCAGATGGAATACAATGTCGGAAAATGTGAGGTCATCCACCTTGGGGAAAAAAAAAAACAGTAAAAGGGAATATTATTTGAATGGGGAGAAATTACAACATGCTGCGGTGCAGAGGGACCTGGGGGTCCTTGTGCATGAATCCCAAAATGTTAGTTTGCAGGCGCAGCAGGTAATCAGGAAGGCGAATAAAATGTTGCCCTTCATTGCGAGAGGGATGGAGTACAAAAGCAGGGGAGGTCCTGCTGCAACTGTACATACATGGTATTGGTGAGGCCGCACCTGGAGTAGTGCGTGCAGTTTTGGTCACCTTACTTAAGGAAGGATATACTAGCTTTGGAGGGGGTGCAGAGACGATTCACTAGACTGATTCCAGAGATGAGGGGGTTACCTTATGATAGATTGAGTAGACTGGGTCTTTACTCGTCGGAGTTCAGAAGGATGAGGGGTGATCTTATAGAAACATTTAAAATAATGAAAGGGATCGACAAGATAGAGGCAGAGAGGTTGTTTCCACTGGTCGGGGAGACTAGAACTAGGGGGCACAGCCTCAAAATACGGGGGAGCCAATTTAAAACTGAGTTGAGAAGGAATTTCTTCTCCCAGAGGGTTGTGAATCTGTGGAATTCTCTGCCCAAGGAAGCAGTTAAGGCTCGCTCATTGAATGTATTCAAATCACAGATAGATAGATTTTTAACCAATAAGGGAATTAAGGGTTATGGGGAGCGGGCGGGTAAGTGGAGCTGAGTCCACGGCCCGATCAGCCATGATCTTGTTGAATGGCGGAGCAGGCTCGAGGGGCTAGATGGCCGACTCCTGTTCCTAATTCTTATGTTCTTATGTTATGTTCTTATAAAATGGGGAATTATAGACCAGTAAGCCTGACATCAGTAGTGGGGAAAATGTTGAAATCAATTATTAAAGATGAAATAGCAGTGCATTTGAAAAGCAGTGTCAGGATCGGTCCAAATCAGCATGGATTTATGAAACATAGAAACATAGAAAATAGGTGCAGGAGTAGGCCATTCAGCCCTTCTAGCCTGCACCACCATTCAATGAGTTCATGGCTGAACATGCACTTCAGTACCCCCTTCCTGCTTTCTCGCCATACCCCTTGATCCCCCGAGTAGTAAGGACTTCATCTAACTCCCTTTTGAATATATTTAGTGAATTGGCCTCAACTACTTTCTGTGGTAGAGAATTCCACAGGTTCACCACTCTCTGGGTGAAGAAGTTTCTCCTCATCTCGGTCCTAAATGGCTTACCCCTTATCCTCAGACTGTGACCCCTGGTTCTGGACTTTCCCAACATTGGGAACATTCTTCCTGCATCTAACCTGTCTAAACCTGTCAGAATTTTAAACGTTTCTATGAGGTCCCCTCTCATTCTTCTGAACTCCAGTGAATACAAGCCCAGTTGATCCAGTTTTTCTTGATAGGTCAGTCCCACCATCCTGGGAATCAGTCTGGTGAATCTTCGCTGCACTCTCTCAATAGCAAGAATGTCCTTCCTCAAGTTAGGAGACCAAAACTGTACACAATACTCCAGGTGTGGCCTCACTAAGGCCCTGTACAACTGTAGCAACACCTCCCTGCCCCTGTACTCAAATCCCCTCGCTATGAAGGCCAACATGCCATTTGCTTTCTTAACCGCCTGCTGTACCTGCATGCCAACCTTCAATGACTGATGTACCATGACACCCAGGTCTCGTTGCACCTCCCCTTTTCCTAATCTGTCACCATTCAGATAATAGTCTGTCTCTCTGTTTTTACCACCAAAGTGGATAACCTCACATTTATCCACATTATACTTCATCTGCCAAGCATTTGCCCACTCACCTAACCTATCCAAGTCACTCTGCAGCCTCATAGCATCCTCCTCGCAGCTCACACTGCCACCCAACTTAGTGTCATCTGCAAATTTGGAGATACTACATTTAATCCCCTCGTCTAAATCATTAATGTACAATGTGAACAGCTGGGGCCCCAGCACAGAACCTTGCGGTACCCCACTAGTCACTGCCTGCCATTCTGAAAAGTACCCATTTACTCCTACTCTTTGCTTCCTGTCTGACAACCAGTTCTCAATCCACGTCAGCACACTATCCCCAATCCCATGTGCTTTAACTTTGCACATTAATCTCTTGTGTGGGACCTTGTCGAAAGCCTTCTGAAAGTCCAAATATACCACATCAACTGGTTCTCCCTTGTCCACTTTACTGGAAACATCCTCAAAAAATTCCAGAAGGTTTGTCAAGCATGATTTCCCTTTCACAAATCCATGCTGACTTGGACCTATCATGTCACCATTTTCCAAATGCACTGCTATGACATCCTTAATAATTGATTCCATCATTTTACCCACTACTGAGGTCAGGCTGACCGGTCTATAATTCCCTGTTTTCTCTCTCCCTCCTTTTTTAAAAAGTGGGGTTACATTGGCTACCCTCCACTCGATAGGAACTGATCCAGAGTCAATGGAATGTTGGAAAATGACTGTCAATGCATCCACTATTTCCAAGACCACCTCCTTAAGTACTCTGGGATGCAGTCCATCAGGCCCTGGGGATTTATCGGCCTTCAATCCCATCAATTTCCCCAACACAATTTCCCGACTAATAAAGATTTCCCTCAGTTCCTCCTCCTTACTAGACCCTCTGACCCCTTTTATATCTGGAAGGTTGTTGGTGTCCTCCTTAGTGAATACCGAACCAAAGTACTTGTTCAATTGGTCTGCCATTTCTTTGTTCCCAATTATGACTCCCCCTGATTCTGACTGCAGGGGACCTACGTTTGTCTTTACTAACCTTTTTCTCTTTACATACCGACAGAAACTTTTGCAATCCGCCTTAATGTTCCCTGCAAGCTTCTTCTCGTACTCCATTTTCCCTGCCCTAATCAAACCCTTTGTCCTCCTCTGCTGAGTTCTAAATTTCTCCCAGTCCCCGGGTTCGCTGCTATTTCTGGCCAATTTGTATGCCACTTCCTTGGCTTTAATACTATCCCTGATTTCCCTTGATAGCCACGGTTGAGCCACCTTCCCTTTTTTATTTTTACGCCAGACAGGAATGTACAATTGTTGTAGTTCATCCATGCAGTCTCTAAATGTCTGCCATTGCCCATCCACAGTCAACCCCTTAAGTATCATTCGCCAATCTATCCTATGCAATTCACGCCTCATACCTTCAAAGTTACCCTTCTTTAAGATCTGGACCATGGTCTCTGAATTAACTGTTTCATTCTCCATCCTAATGCAGAATTCCACCATATTATGGTCACTCTTCCCCAAGGGGCCTCGCACAATGAGATTGCTAATTAATCCTCTCTCATTACACAACACCCAGTCTAAGATGGCCTCCCCCCTAGTTCGTTCCTCGACATATTGGTCTAGAAAACCATCCCTTATGCACTCCAGGAAATCCTCCTCCACTGTATTGCTTCCAGTTTGGCTCGCCTAATCTATGTGCATATTAAAGTCACCCATTATAACTGCTGCACCTTTATTGCATGCACCCCTAATTTCCTGTTTGATACCCTCCCCAACATCACTACTACTGTTTGGAGGTCTGTACACAACTCCCACTAATGTTTTTTGCCCTTTGGTGTTCTGCAGCTCTACCCATATAGATTCCACATCATCCAAGCTAATGTCCTTCCTAACTATTGCATTAATCTCCTCTTTAACTCGCAATGCTACCCCACCTCCTTTTCCTTTTATTCTATCCTTCCTGAAAGGGAAATCATGCTTGACAAATCTTCTAGAATTTTTTGAGGATGTAACTAGTAGAGTGGACAAGGGAGAACCAGTGGATGTGGTGTATTTGGACTTTCAGAAAGGCTTTTGACAAGGCTACACACAAGAGATTAGTGTGCAAAATTAAAGCACATGGTATTGGGGGTAATGTATTGACGTGGTTGACCGACAGGAAACAAAGCGTAGGGATAAATGGGTCCTTCTCAGAATGGCAGGCAGTGACTTAGTGGGGTGCCACAGGGCTCAGTGCTGGGACCCCAGCTATTTACAATATACATCAATGATTTAGATGAAGGAATTGAGTGTAATATCTCCAAGTTTGCAGATGACACTAAGCTGGGTGGCTGTGTGAGCTGTGAGGAGGATGCTAAGAGGCTGCAGGGTGACTTGGACAGGTTAGGTGAGTGAGCAAATGCATGGCAAATGCAGTATAATGTGGATAAATGTGAGGTTATCCACTTTGGGGGCAAAAACAGGAAGACAGAATATTATCTGAGTGGCGGCAGATTAGGAAAAGGGGAGGTGCAACGAGACCTGGGTGTCATGGTACATCAGTCATTGAAAGCTGGCATGCAGGTACAGCAGGTGGTGAAGAAGGCAAATGGCATGTTGGCCTTCATAGCTAGGGGATTTGAGTATAGGAGCAGGGAGGTCTTACTGCAGTTGTACAGAGCCTTGGTGAGATCTCACCTGGAATATTGTGTTCAGTTTTGGTCTCCGAATCTGAGGAAGGACGTTCTTGCTATTGAGGGAGTGCAGCGAAGGTTCACCAGACTGATTCCTGGGATGGCGGGACTGATGTATGAGGAGAGACTGGGCCTATATTCACTGGAGTTTAGAAGAATGAGAGGGGATCTCATAGAAACATATAAAATTCTGACGGGACTGGAGAGGTTAGATGCAGGAAGAATGTTCCCGATGTTGGGGAAGTCCAGAACCAGGGATCACAGTCTAAGGATAAGGGGTAAGCCATTTAGGACCGAGATGAGGAGAAACTTCTTCATTCAGAGAATCGTTAACCTGTGGAATTCTCTCCCGCAGAGAGTTGTTGATGCCAGTTCGTTGGATAGATTCAAGAGGAAGTTAGATATGGCCCTGACGGCTAAAGGGATCAAGGAGTATGGAGAGAAAGCAGGAAAGGGGTACTGAGGTGAATGATCAACCATTATCTTATTGAATGGCGGTGCAGGCTCGAAGGGCCGAATGGCCTACTCCTGCACCTCGTACTGCTGCAAGGGCACCCCGGCCCTACTTCCTTTCTGCCATGTCTGCTGTATTCCCGCCATGCCACTTGTACTGGGCACTGGATCTATGCAATCATAAATCTGCAGGAAAGCAGACCTAATGGTACCAATCAGATTAGTAAAGCATTGCGAAATGGTTGTCTATAATAACTCACCAAGACTGGGGGAAACCAGGAGAGACAGCCTTTCCCTCATTAGCACGCAAACCTCTTTGGCAGCACTCTGAGCGTGCATGTCAGAAGCTAAAACTGTCCTTGTGGCTTTTGTCATGGGGGCGCCCACTGCATATTGGCCTAGTGCTGCAAAGGCATCCATCATGGTGTTGCAGATGCGGGTAAAGGACGCCTCCAACTGATTTGTCATCTGCTGCATGTCAGAGACCATTCCGAATGTCTCTATATACATTTTATGCCCTAATCAAAGCCGCAAATGGCATCCGCGGTGACTGTGGTGCACTCTCCCTCCTGCTCCTTCTCGACCTGTCTGCAGCCTTTGACATGGTTGATCACACCATCTGCCTCCAACGCCCCTCCTAAGTTGTCTAGCTGAGTGGGACTGCCCTCTCCTACTGCCACTCTTACCTATTCAGTCACAGCCAGAGAATCTCTTGCAATGGCTTCTTTTCTCGTCCCACTACCGTCATCTATGCTTGGCTTCCTCCAATTTCTCATCTACATGCTGGCCCTTGACCACATCATCTGACGTTGGGTTCCACATGCACGCTGACGACACCCAACGCCATTTCACCACCTTGTGACCCCTCCACTGCCCCTGTGTTATCAGACTGTTGTTCGACATCCAGTCCTGGATGAACCATCATTTCCTCCGATTCTAGGGCCCAAATTTCCTCATGAGTTGCACCGTTTTTTTTGCTGTAACTTGATTTTTCTGGTGTATCTTTTTAGTTGCAAATATGGCCATTTAATTTGTGCCAGTGTAAGTGAGTTAGTTCGGTTTTTTAATTTGGCCAGAAAAAAAGTTGTACTAAACTAACTTAGGGCAGTGTATGTGTCCACTTTTGTCTGCACAGAAAGACCTTACTTACAGTTTAGGAATCGGCGCAAGTAACAACATTTCAAGCACTCCCAAGCATCAAACAAAGCACAAGCAGTACTAACCATTCAATAAAAACTAAAGAACTGATGTAAATAATTAAATGAACAAATAAAGAGCTGAAGTAAATCCTACCTTCAACTAAACTCGGCATGGCTGACCGTGTGGGAGTCCCTTCGGCCTGGGATAGGGGAGGGAGAACGCAGCTGCCGACTTTCAACCCCTTTCAGGTGGGAACTTTTTCCCTTTTTGGCCATTTTTCGGGTTTTTGGTCGGGCTTTAAAAACGGTAGCCTGAAATCTGGCAGAGGCATGGGGCTTCGGCTCCCGCGCGTGAGGGACTACTCCATTTAGCCCCGAAAGGAGTTCGGAGATCGGACTGCCTTGGGCAAGTGTGGAAGGACACAGAGGTCCAGCGCAACACACAGCACTATGATTCTAAGCATCTTTGCACACTGACATCTTCAAAGAGCTTCACACACAAATTATTTGTAATACAACCTAACTGCATGTTGATGGTTATTTATTAATACACGGGATGGGATGTAGGTTAAGCACATGGCTGTCACTGTATATATGCTTCTTTAACATGACAAGACCGCCACTCAACCAAACGAACGCAAAGCCAGCCCAGCATGGCAAGCGACGTCGCTACACGACAAGCTATCCTTGGTCCAAACCACTAGACTGCAGCCAAAGACGACCAACCTCTCCCCCCCCCTCTCTCTTGCCCCGATCAAAACTCAGTCGCACTAACCTGTTTCTTGCAGCCCTCAGCGGCCGGCCTGTGCGGCAGACCATTCGGCCTGGGATAGGGATTGGACGCGTTCTGCAGGCATCACAATCATGGGACGGAGCTACTCCGCGTGCGCGACTGCTCTACTGCGCATGCGCGCAGCTGCCGGCACTGTTATCAGCGCAGAGCTGTAGGTCTGCTCCCCACGAGGAGCGCCACGCCAGGATCTGGGACACACAGCAGAGCGGCCAGAATCGTGAGTTAGTTTTTGGGTGCCCTTTCCAGCGATGCACCGAAAAAAGGGGTTGGGGAAATTGGGCCCAAACATTGGGAAGACCAAAACCATTTGTGTTCAGCATCAGTCACAAACTCCGATCCCTCACCGCTGATTCCATCTCCCTCCCTGGCCACTGTCTCAGGCTGAATCAGACTGTTTCCAACCTCGGCGTCCTATTTGACCCTGAACTGAGTTTCCAAATCCATATCAGCCATGATCTAATAGAATGACGAAATAGGCTCGAGTGGCTGAATGAGCTATGTTCCCATATCCTTTCCATCGCAAAGACTGCCTACTTCCACCTCAATAACATCGCCTGTCTGTGCCTGCCCCAGCTCACCTACTGATGAAACACCCATCCATGTATTTTTGCCTCCAGACTTGACTATTCCAATGCTCTCCTGGCTAGTGTTTCTTAATCCATCCTCTATGAACTGGAGCTTCTAAAAAGTGAGAGATGTTGGGAAGTTGAGGGTGAGGAATATTCTTGGAAGTTTGTCAGAATATCACTCCTGATCCACTGAATTTCAAGAATTTCTTTTTTGAATTAGTTCTTATAAAAATAGTGATGTGAACGGCTGTGGAAATTGTGTAGTGATTTAAAATGTTCATCTTGGATGAGCATGTTTCATTGCAATTTGTTCCTTCAAGCTTTGCAGATCTTAGTAAACGCTAACAATTTGAATGCTGAACATTATGGAGCGTAGCTCTAATTACCTCAAAAGAGTGAGAAAGAAGTTAGTAATTGCCACATATACTTGAAGGAGCTGAATATGTGGCAACACAAATGGGGAGGTTTCAGACATCACTTAGTCATGTGACCTGACGACACAAATTGACAGCAATCTGAACAATTCACAAACGAGTAAAAGTTAATATTTCTTAAAAAGTGTACTTTTACAGCGTGTTCATTTATAAAAAAAATAGTTTAGGCAATTGAACCGTATCCTTGTGTTTATATTACTTCTGTACTGAACTTGATTAAGGTGGATATTTTAGGGTGCATGCATTGGAATTCCACAATGGGTTTAAAATGTCCCCCGGGGGAATCCTTGGATCTCTGGAGTACTTTGTAAACCTACACGGAGTTGATTTAAATGTTCACAGAGTGCAGACACTGCCATCCGCACTTCTCTAAACATTTAAAATGTTAACTCCTGGGAGAGGCACTTGGTGCAGGCGTGTAACCAAGCATGCTCCAAGTTCTCTCCTGGGCAGGAGAATTGGAGTTCCAGCCAGCCAGTGTAAATAGGAACTGATACTAAAGCCAACAGTCTGAGACCAGGAGCGACAGCATGAATGCAGCATTAAACATTAAACTGCAATTTCTAAAGCTAGCTTTGCACAGTGAAATAATTACTGCATTCCAATAAAAAAAGGCAGCACTATTCCTACAGCGCAGACTAAACCATTCTGTTATAGAATCTAAACACTAAAATATATTTATTATAAACCTTTTACCCCCTGCGTATTTCTTGTATTTTTGATTCCTGAGCTGCTTATGTCCCGTTTACGTGTTTTGAGCAAATTCTTTCATGTGCACAAGAATTGTGAGGCATTGTTTTGGAAAACAAGCTACGTCAGTTGTTTCAGATTTTAAAAGTATATATTAGAAAGTAATTTTCTTTGAACAGAAGAGAGAAAGAAGAAAAGAAAAATCACCCACCACCCCAACTAGAGTATAGAAAATAGTACTATCCATACAGACTGTGCGCACGCGAGAAGGGAAATGTGACCAGAAAAAGGGGCTTTCCACTTGAGGGTACAGGTTCCAGTTCAGATGTCATTTCAAAGATAGGGTCCAAAAAATAAGTTATATCCTGGCAAAAATAGTTTTAAATATTATTAGTTCATCTGAAGTTTCTGGAGCTGATGAAGCTTCATCGAGTGGTTTGCAGCTGCAGGTCACAGAATGGTGATGCCCAAATCAACAGTGTGTGATGTACATAACAAATTGAATATATTATTGATAGAAGCATGGGATAAAAATACATCCTGATACTAGTGCACTTCTCTAAATTGAGAAAAAGTCAGAGGTTAAAATTAATTTTCAAAACGCACAAACATCAAACACACGTCTCAAACATAGCTTGTCTAAAGATCGAAACATATATTTATATGCCACTTTTCATGCCCTCAGGACATTCCTAAGTGCTTCACATCCAATAAATTACTTTTGAAGTATAGTCATTGAATTTTTTTAGGAAAACGTGGCAGCCATGTTGTGCACAGCAAAGTCGCACAAACCGAAATTAGATGAATGATCAGTTCATCTGTTTTGGTGCTGTTGGTTGAGCGATGTTGGCCAGGATAACTGGAAAACTCCCTTGCACTTCGAAAAAATGTGATGGGAATGTTTTGCATTTGAACAGGCACACAGCATCACTTGACAATGCAGCACGCTCTTCGTACTGCACTCAAGTATCGGCCAAGATTCTGTGGTGAATTCCTGGAGTGGGAATTGAACTCGCTCTTCCAGCTTAATGGTGAGAGTGCTACCAGTAAGCCAAGCTGACACTCTAAAGCAGACCCGAACCTCTTCTCACTTGCTGCGCACAGTCCACATGTATCTCCTCTGATAGAATGCAAACCCAGGAGACGAGTAACCAATTATTGTGCAGGAAAATGCGAGCTCCGGAACCTGAATATAAGAACAGTTTCTTTCTCCAAATGGTGAGAAAAATGCTGAATTTCTATCCACCATCCTATCAGGCAGTCCATTCCAAATCCTAACCACTCGTTGCGTGAAAAAGCTTTTCCTCATGTCGCTTCTGGTTCTTTTGCCAATTACCTTATATCTGTGCCCTCTCGTTATCGACCCTTCAACCATTGGAAACAGTTTCTCTTTATTTATTCTATCTAAACCCTTCATGATTTTAAACACCTCTATCAAATCACCGCTCTTAACCATCTCTGCTCCAAAGAGAACAACCCCATCTTCTCTAGTCTATCCTTTCTTGATGATTCTGAATAAATGGCTGGATATAATAATAAAGGGATATTAAGGGAATCATGGGGATAGTGCAGGAAAGTGGAGTTGAGGCAGAAGATCAGCCATGATTTCATTGAATGGAGGAGCAGGCTCAAGGGGCCGAATGGCCTACTCCTGCTCCTAATTCTTATCTTCTTAATAAAAACCATTTTCAGCTCTCATATTTCAAAAACAAATTCCAATCTCAACATATTTGGACTTAATTTCAATGATTTCCAAAGGCCATGTCTATGTTCTTTGCATTGCCGAAGAAGAGAAGGAAGAGTATAGTACTTTTTTATAGATAAAAGGGCGAGAACTAAATCGTTGTGCTTTTGCACTTGCAAATGATAAATTGATTTTGCATAGTTCCATTTATAGTTCAATGTACTAATTTTAAATGGAATGGCTTCTTCATCTCCGATGTGTTCACATTCAATCACAAATTCAGACCTCAGCAGCAGAGTTTCCCACTAACTGATCTCCCCCACCACAACATTACAAGGTGAAGTTCTCCTCGAAGAAGATTGTGCACAACAGCACTGTTATAGTCACCGTTACAAGCACCTGCATTTGAAAGCCTTGGTCACACTGGTGTAACTCAGTTTTAAACTGCAGATCAAGATCTCTGCTGGTTTGTTGCATGTACAGATTGTCTTAATGCAGCACACCTTGCACCTGTAGACAGTTAGAGGCTGAAACAAAGTGAAGTAATTTCATTGGCAGCCAGGTCATCTGCAGGTGTGGTAAATTATAATACTGTAATTAGAAACAGTTGGAAGACGTCTTTAGAGAATTTGGATAACTTTATACAAGTTAAATTGAGCAGATGTGCATTTTAAAAGTGATTTATTCAAAGGGGAGAGTGCGTAAACAAGGCAATAAGAGTGGTCACACAATAGAGAGATGAATGTTACCCCAGGGAGATTCTGTGTGCTGTGCTGGAGTGAGCATTCATCGTACCACTGCAGAGAAACCAAAGGGGTAATGCACTGTGGGAATGATGCAGCATTCCGTAGTATGGCACCCTCCATCTCATCTCCCCAGAGTCACAGAAAAAGCAATCCTGAATGGCACAAGAACAAGTGTCTCCATAGGCACATTGCCTCTTTGGTCATAGTGGAGTCAAGAGTCCCACAGAAAAGCTGTTGACATGAATATATTTTTAGCATGATGCAGGTCCTAGACTGAAAGCCTCAGCTTACACTTGCCCGAAAGTATGTTACATAAGGACAAAAGAAATAGAAACAGGAGTAGGCCATACAGCCCCTCGAGTCTGCTCCGCCATTCAATAAGATCATGGCTGATCTGATCATGGACTCAGCTCCACTTCCCCGCCCGCTCCCCATGACCCCTTATCGTTTAAGAAACTGTCTATTTCTGTCTTAAATTTATTCAATGTCCCAGCTTCCACAGCTCTCTGAGGCAGTGAATTCCACAGATTTACAACCCTCAGAGAAGAAATTTCTCCTCATCTCTGTTTTAAATGAGCAGCCCCTTATTCTAAGATCATGCCTCTAGTTCTAGTCTCCCCCATCAGTGGAAACATCCTCTCTGCATCTACCTGGTCAAGCCCCCTCATAATCTTATACGTTTCGATAAGATCACCTCTCATTCTTCTGAATTCCAATGAGTAGAGGCCCAACCTACGCAGTCTTTCCTCATAAGTCAATTCCCTCATCACTGGAATCAACCTAGTGAACCTTCTCTGACCTGCCTCCAAAGCAAGTATATCCTTTCGTAAATATGGAAACCAAAACTGCACGCAATATTCCAGGTGTGGCCTCACCAATACCTTATATAGCTGTAGTAAGACTTCCCTGCTTTTATACTCCATCCCCTTTGCAATAAAGGCCAAGATACCATTGGCCTTCCAGATCACTTGCTGTACCTGCATACTATCCTTTTGTGTTTCATGCACAAGTACCCCCAGGTCCCGCAGTACTGCGGCACTTTGCAATTTTTCTCCATTTAAATAATAACTTGCTCTTTGATTTTTTTCTGGCAAAGTGCATGACCTCACACTTTCCAACATTATACTCCATCTGCCAAATTTTTGCCCACTCACTTAGCCTGTCTATGTCCTTTTGCAGATTTTTTGTGTCCTCCTCACACATTGCTTTTCTTTGCACATCTTTGTATCGTCAGAAAACTTGGCTATGTTACACTCAGTCCCTTCTTCCAAGTCGTTAATATAGATTGTGAATTGTTTGCAGAATATAGGCCCCTATTTTCCCCAGGATTGGCGTCCAGCGATTTTTCTGACGTGGGGCATTTCTAAGTTTCCCCAATGTTTGGGCGCTGACGTCGACTACCAGCGCCAGAATTTTTAGCGCCATATATTCTGGCATGGTGTATAATAAAAAGCTGATTACGTGCCGTTTCTGGCCATTAAGGCCACTTTCCCCACCACCGTTTTTTTTTGAAAGCCGTACATAGACAAATTGAAGATCGTTTGTAAAAACCCTACCTTCACTTCAAGAAATCGGTGCTGGCCCACTCCTATCCCTGGCCAAAGGTCCTTCACGTAAGACAGTGCAACATATTCCAGGCACATTGATAAGAATCAGTGAATTATATTAAAGACTGGACATTGAATTTTCTTTTTAAATAGTCTCCCTTAAATTTTCAATGTTTTAATACAATGTTGCAATGCTTAGGTTGACCTGAATAAACAATATTTTAAGAGATACTTTATTAGTGTAAAAATGTTTTTATCCACTAGAATTGGGTCTGACCGACCACATAAGTATGTTTACTACCTTGTATTGAAGCCTACCTAATGACAACTTGATTCCCAATAGGATGTTCTTACCGATTAAAATTAATAATTTGTTGATTGGTGTAGACCTTATTAGAATCTCTAAAATGTCTGGACTCTCTGTAGTAGTTATTGCAAAGAGCCTGGTCAAATATGAATTGACCATAATACTTGTGCGCTAAATTGAATCCCGCCTAAATGGGTCTGTTTGTTGGTGCCACCAGGCTCCGACCATTCATTAACTGTCTCAAATTGGGTTACATTTGTAAATCCCGGCTTTACAAGATTACATACTAGTACCAAGGTGTTCATGGATCTTGACTTGTTCTGGGTCACTGATACTTGCACCATGGTCCTGCGTTGCCTATATCAGTGATCCAGAACAAGTCAGGATCCATATACACCTTAGTATTGGAACATGTCCTGTTTCATTTAAACTTACAGGTTACAAGGAAGGAGGCCATTTGGCCTGTCGAATCCGTGACATAATCCAAAAAGATTTTATAGTGCTGGATTAAAAAAATAATGTGCAGGATTCAGGTTAAAAGTCCAAAATAAATATGTTTATTAAATATTTGTACAGCACAGTTATACTTAGCTTAACATAACTTATCTTTTAACTTTAATAACTATAATAAATTTCGTGTCAAACTTTTAAATGAACAACCAAACAAACAAGCCATCTATCCTCCCCCTTAGTGCTGTGCGCCACTCCTGCCTCTGCTGATGTCGCTACCCCTGCGGGTGTCTGTTGTTGCAGACTTCTGCTTCCTCGCCACCCACCCCAAGGTTTTTTCTGTTTTCTTTCTGATGGCGCTTTTCTTGTTGTTGGGTTACTTTGGGGACAGAGCTAACGTGTGTCATTGTGGAAGGTCCAGGTTCCTCCGGAATCATCCTCAGCCTGTGGATCAACCTCTGACTTTGGTCTGGGGGTTAGAATGTTTGTGGCAGCAATGACAGCCTGGGTGTGCCACCTTATTGCTGCTACTACCTCTGTCATCTGTCCCGACAGTCTTGCCACCTCTAATGACAGTCCCGCAATTTCTCCCCTTACCTCACCCATTCCTCCAGCCAGTGTTGCTACTTCATCTTTCCGTCCTGCTAATTCTACTCTCGCCCCACCGAAGGGTTCCAGGAGCAATCTCGTTAGTTGGATGTTCTCCCCACTCATCCCCATGAGATGTCCTATGTTCTCTGCATTCTGTGTTTCTGCTTCAGCTCTCCCTTCCACCCTCCTCCGACGTCTCACAGGTGTGGTTTGCTGCGACACACTGGGACCCGCAGCCTCAGACGACACACCTAGAAATGTCCCGTCGGTTGATTCGCTCAGGAAAGGGTTTGGAATCCTCGAGGGGTTCACCATCTCCAATTCCTGTCTAACCATCTCGGTATCGGAATCTTCCTGCTGCCCTTCATTCTCCTGATGTAGAATATCTAGAACGGCGATTTCCTGAACATGCTCTTCTTCTGCCTCAGGTGCGCCTTCTGTCTCCTCCTGATGCGCAACATCTGCAAAACATAACTGAGATGCTTGGTTAGCAGTAGGGAGGAAGGAGAAGTGTAGCCAGCACACGCAGTACGTAACATTTAGCCAACCCAGACTGTGCAATTTGCAGGGCTTACCCTCTCTTGGTAAACTGGACCAGCTTCCGTGTTGATGGTTGGTCTTCTCCTGTAAGATTCAATCATTGACGCTATCCTCTGCTCCACGGCTGTTTGTTGTAGCCTACTTGCCTGACCTCCTCTAGTTTATGACCGTTCTCGGTTGATCTGTGACACCATTTTCTGCAAAGATGCAAATGGAACTTTTTAGGAGAGAGGATCCTTCTGCACCCGCACGCATACACACACAAATCACATTTACAGACGTTATTGCAGCGCATAAATATAAATGTAAATAAAAATATTACTTACAGTCCCTGCTTGTCCAAGGTCCGGCCACTTCTGTTTGAGCTGTGCACCGCTTCTTGGGGTAATGGACATTGCATTAAACTACTGCAACCTGGTCCCAAATGTTTGCGAGTACAGAGGATTTAAGTTTATTTTTACCGAAGCTCGCTTTGTTTTCAAGAACTTCCCATCTACTCTCAATTATGTCTACCAGGGGCTCAATTTCTTCCGCGAGAAATCTCTTGGCCTTTACAGCTTCCCCTTCTCCGTCTCTGACCCTTTTGCCTTCTCTGCGGCCTTCCCTTGCATCCATCTTCTGATTGAAGCTGTATCTCCTATCTGCTAATCCATCTCTCACCAACAGATTCTCACTGGTGATCCAGACAGACCCTACATGTGCTGAAAGTTTTTCACAGCGCATGCACAGAGTTTTTTTTTTCTGCGCAGTGAGTGGTTACTTTTTAAAAAAAATTTAAGCGCATGAGCAGTGAATTTTCGGCACATATTGTTACCTCCGCCCCCAGAGATGGACTTGGGTAGCGTGGCACTATAAATGGCTTTCAGATCGGGGAGACTAGTGTTTTTTTTCCTGGCGCTGACGGTGGTGAGAAAAACATGCATACAGGTAAGTGGATGCCAGAAATCTTTGGGGAAAATAGGGGCCCTAAAGAGGTGCCAGTTGTATTGGCTGTCTTTGAATATCTGATGATGTGTCTTCAGTTACATTCGGAGATATGCCTAGGTGCAGTTTAATGGTTCTTTTCTGATCCATTATCTTTGAGGTATTGTTCATTGGTTTTTCTTTTACCAGTTGGTTGGTATTTTTTGCATCACTGGACTTTTGGCTTTTTAGCTAAAAATGTAGATATAAAAACTGTTGCAAATACTTTCAAAATGAGTGTTGATTCTGCATTGTGTATTAAAGCAGAAATGGGAAAAATAGGAAATATACTTTTAAATGATTTATTCAAATGTAATGATTCATGATTTATCCATTTATTTTCTTTTTGAAGATAAGGTGTGAAGAATATGCCAAATTTAAAATTGGTAAATACAATTGCTTATTTAGGAGAAAAATCAAAATCTCTCTCTCACATTTTCAGACGAAAACGACGCAATTTCAGCAAACAAGCAACAGAAGTCTTGAACGAGTATTTTTACTCGCATCTCAGCAATCCATATCCCAGTGAAGAAGCCAAAGAAGAGCTGGCAAAGAAGTGCAGCATCACAGTATCACAGGTGAGTTGCAACTTCTGAATTTAGTCCAAAGGAAAATTCCACCTCTAAATTAAATATAGGAAGACGGATGGGAAAAATGGCTTATAAACCTTTATTATATAATAGGTTTTGTATTGAAAATCTTTATATTCAACATGATGCTTCAAATTCAACCGTAGTGGTATGGATTAGGTATAGTGGCTGATGTTTTCTGTTAGAAGAAATCTGTTCACAATCTATAAAATTGATGGTTGAGTTGCTATTTGTTTAAGTTGGTTCATTCTCTGACTTAGTATTACAATGGACTAGATGAAAAAATAGTCAGCAATTAGCAAAAAATGTAAATTTGCAAAAGATATTGAGTAATGATTGACTGTTTTTCATGAAGCAAATATTTTCAATTATGCAAAACAATTGCAAATTACTGACATTAATTGAATATCGCATAAAAATGTAAATATTTATGAAGCACAAAAATCATAACGTTGTGCAATGAATTGGCCATCCCTAAAGCTCCTGAAATAAATGTTCACAGTGTGGAAATGTGTTCCTGTGTAAAATAGCAATATGGTCCAGTTGGTTTTGTTTTACTTGTGGAATTCATGCTGCATATCAACTAATTTCTGCCTTTATACAAGATGACTAATCTGGGAAGTGAAGTTTAAAAATATATATATTTAGAGACTCAATTGTTCAGGTATTGGGGCTGAGATTTATTTTCTGCAGGCCACCCAATCACTGCATCTAACGTGCCCCACCTGCAGTTAAAAGAAATCACAGAATCTTACAATACAGAAGAAGGCCATTTGGCTCGTTGTGCCTGTGAAAGAGCTGTCCAAATGGACAGACTTTTTCCCAAAAAGAGCTCACCTCACCAGTGGCTCGTGGAACTAGTTGTCATCTTTAGCTCTGTGTCATGATGTAACTGCACAGAAATACATGCTGATATTTACTGTTCAGTCCATGCTTTTCACTTCATACAACAGCATGTAAGTGAGGCATTTCGGACACATTTAGTGCTTTACCGCAGTAATGTCAGACACTACTTCTAACGCAGGAAGGTTAACTTTTAATTCCATACTGTGACGAGCCACTAATTTATTTCTGTATGTTTATACTGAGATTCGCAAAGTTCATGTTTGCTATGTGACACTTTGGTAAATTTATTTGAGGATCAGGCAGAATTGTAAATGCAATACTTAATTCCTGTTTTGGGGTTTTTCAAGATGGTGGTCAATCACCCTATTGGAGAGTTGATGAAAGAGGACATACTAAACCTACATTTCCTTGCAAAACAATCTCCGTTAACGTAACAGATTTTTCTTTAAATTACACACGCAAAAAATTAAAAATAATAAGGTAAATCAATGATATAAATCAAATATGTCAGAGACATCGTGAAACATGATTTGTGTTTCCACTTGTGAGACTGACCATAATTCATTTGTGACTTTGTCGCTCATGAGTTATCCAGTCAGCCTCACTTGTGGACATATAAATCATATTTTACGACTGGGCATGACACCTACTCTATTTATACCTATCAAGGTGCTTGCTAGGTGTTATGGGTATTGGGCTTGCTTCTAAACTCAGAATGATGGAATGTGTTGGTTCGGGTGACACAAACCGTGATCCTGGACGACTCTGAGTCTTGCGTATCAATATTCCAGCTCATAATATATTTAAAGCGGTGTGGCTGAGGGTTAAATGGAATGTGCTTTAACTATTCATGGCTTCTGTTCTATTTTTGACATAATGATCAACTTAACCTCTAGAGGAACTTTCAGAGGCATAATTAGAAACGGGCTTGAGGTTTGCTAATTAATTAATATTATTCCAATTGTTTCAACTAGGGTTTGAAAAAAGGTCATCTGTAAAAAGATGTGCTGAAAAGTTAATTCCTGCTGAGTGACTAACTGATTTCTATTAAATTTTATTCATTAATCTTGAGTATTTGCTTAATAGAAGGGTATGTGAAATTGTGCAGTTTATTTGGTTGGGCTCTCCATAAGCTACTATTTGCAAAGAAGCTTTTGAAAAGTGCATTCAAACCAGAGTATAAGTCTGTTAATGGGAGCACTTGCTGACAAGGAAATTATTTGCTTAAGCTAAATGCTGTTGGAGAATGTTTTGGTGTCAAAGACAAAGTTTCTTAGAAATTAATATTCCTATTAAGAGGGTGCCTATTAACTGTGCGCTGTGTTCATATAACTTTCACATCCGTGGAATCGACTATGCTGAAAAGTAGAACTGGTTTCTCAAGTATTTGGCAAGAAATCAAATTCAATCAATAAACAACCAACAATAAAACTTTGTACTTCATCTGCCTCAGGTAATTTATGATGATGAAAAGAGCAAACTTGCTGGAACAGCAACTGGTGTATAAGTGGATGGATGTCATTGTCTCTGGTTATAATGGAAATCTAGACATCTTCTGCATCTGGTGGTATTGATTTCTGAAAAGGAAAAACTGGATGTAAAATGTTAACTAGTACAAGTGCATGCAGCTTGGGTGTTGTTAAAAAAGTGTATAAGTTCTTAGGTTAGTAACAAATGTCCTTTACATCCTGTTGAATTTACTGGTCTCATAAGAACATAAGAAATAGGAGCAGGAATAGGCCATTTGGCCCTCGAGCCTGCTCCACCATTCAATAAGATCATGTCTGATCTGATCTTGGCCTCAACTCCACTTCCCCGCCCGCTCCTCATAACCCTTGACTCACTTATTAACCTTTCTTGATTCCCTCAATTGAAGGCTGTGATTTTGATTAAGGAATATTTAATTTCTGATAAACAGATGACACACGATGAATTTTTAAGCACAACTATATCCTCTTGCACTAGCTGTGCAGAATACCAGTTCAAATAACAGTGGTGGAAGTGTGAACTCTGTATTCTACTCGACTTCGGACTAAAAACATTCGGTTCTCAGACTTAGAAAATTCTCGTTTGCAGAAGTGAAGAAATATCGCTATACTTATAAAAACATAAACTAGAGCAGCAATGTAGCAAAGATAGCAGGAGTCTTTCTCTCAAGTAAGTGATCATAGTAAGAGAGTCCCAGAGTACCATGTCACTCTAATCTGCCAGCTGTGGTTAGTAGCAGTTTACTTGATGGAGAGGATTACAAAGGTAAGCTGCTATGGTAAGGGAAAACTAATGTTTGGGGCCATCCACCACCACCATTTCTTTCAATAAAAAATTGCATCGTGGATATTGCATCATCATAAATTACCTGAGGCAAAAAAGAAAAATTCAGCCTAATAGAGCAAATACATTCACTATTTTTACAGAGTAATAGATACTTGGATCTTTGATTTGATTTGGTGTTTGTCTCTTTCCAATTTCTAAACATTGATATTCCACACAACACATTCCCCCTCACACAAACTACACATGCACGCACAAGCACATGACACAACCATGTCCACCTTCCTCTTTCCTACATTGCAAAGGTGATTACATTCCAAAAGTACTTCATTTGCTGTTGTTTTGAGACCATCCGGTGGTTGTGAAAGGCGCTATATAAATCCAAGTATTTTTCCATAAACTATCACAAACCCTGTCAATCCTGTATGATATACACACATCCTCTACACACACCTACCAGTGCCCACATACCATGCACACACATACCCCACCTACATACTACGCTCATGCAATCCTCCCACACACTATATATATATACACACACACACACACACCTTCTGCATGCTATGCACACATATATGTCCCCTCGTACACATATGCATCCGGTTTTTCAGGGTCCCAAATCCAGCTGGTATAACAGTCATGAGATTCAAATGAACCAACAAACTGTTAAGATTAATGAAAAACCTGAGTACAGACAGATCATTAGAGAACACCAATAAACATTAAAAACCAAAACACAGAACTCCCTCTGTATCGCACACATTGTTTATGGCTCCCTCACTAATAGAGAAACCATAAAAGACCCTGTCGATAACTCGCTGTGTGGATGGCTCCCAAGGACAGGATATAGTATTATCTACTGCAATTAGAAATAGAACCACAAAACAACATTTCAGCAATATGTTTTTTTGTGGGGGCAGCACATGAATTTAAGCCAATATAACTAAATATTAAAATTGTGTGAAACACGGGAAGTATTCAAATACTCCGTATGAGAATATATAGGAGCACTAGTCACTAAAAGTGCCACTGTTTTTTTTTTTAAAGTGCTGGATACAGCTCACAAAATGAATCCTTTTATAAGTGAATGTGACCATTAAACGTGCATTTGAATCTTAGCAGCCATGTGCAGCCATATTTGAAGAAGAATCACAGGCATCTTACTTGATGATCTTTATTCTGATCAAGCCCCTGTTAAATATTCCGAGTAAAAATAGAGACTGATGGCTCAAGTTCATGGGAGATGACCTGCATCAAGAGTTGCAGCAGACTACCATATCTGCTGTGTTTTGGCTGTAGATAAACTGTCTCATCTGTTCCACAGACACTCTGCCTGTGAGGGAAAATGCTTTATACAGAAGCAGATGAGTGTCCTGCAGGGCATCAGGAATAGTGAATATTTATACTGTAGAAGGCACTGGCACTACTGACACAAGGCACTGGGAAACAACACAGAAATGTGCCACGACACAATGGCTATAGTCTAATTTGTTAGCCTTTAATTTTATATTTTCTGCAACAATTTACATGTTCTTTTTAATCCATTTCTTGGATGCGCAGATAGGGCTATTTTGCTTTCCCAGTGTACTTTTCTACAATTAAATTCTGTTTAAAACATTATTAAAAAAATACTGGCGACACAATTGGCTGGTTGTCAATAGCAGGTTATTTCTCAATACATTTCAACTTCCTTGTGGGAATGTCTTCACACACTGCCAGTTACTGTCAGCACAGGAGGTCTTTCCAGGTACAAAACAGACCAAAATACAATAAAACCACAACATAACATTAAACAATGTTAACTATAAAAAAGTAACATGCACCAGGCAACAGAACCTAAACTCGAGGCAGCTAAATCAACTTGAGCTTTGTACTCCTGATTTATGACATCAGCATTTACACTAGGTAATGGTAGTGTAGTGGTTCTGTTACTGGACTTGTAATCCATGAGGCCTAATGATCCAGAATGTGAGTTCAAATCCCATCAATTGAATTTGAATTCAGTTTAAAAAAAAATTGGAAATCAATCCGTAAAAGTGATCAGGAATCTGCCGGATTGTCGTAAAAATCCAAATAATGTCCTTTATGGAAGGAAACCTGCCGCCCTTACTGGTCTAATTCCATTCCCGCACTAATGTTGGTTGAGTTATCTGCCATCTGAAGCAGCTTAGACAGCTACTCAGTTGTATTTATTCAAAAAGACGGCCCATCACCTCCAGGCAACTCGGGATTGGCAATAAAATGCCCTTTCAGCAAAGCCCGCATCTCTAGAATGGATTAAAAAATTATTGACCGGTTAGATTAAAAAACTGTTTAAATAAAACAAAAGTAGATTGTTCCCCAGTCATTTGTACTCCATTTATTGTAGCAGACTGCGGTTAACCCGGAACTCGGGGACTGCTTGGTTCCAATGTAAATGTTGCAGTTTTGAGGATTTGTCGAAGTCGGATACACAAGAATAACTCTTTGACTTAAATTTTCTGGCCCTGTAAACAGCTTGAGGCCCAAAGCAAAGATAGCAGTGACAAAAGTCTGAAGCCCACTTGCTCTCCCCTTACTGACCTGGTTTCACTCACAATTACCAGCACAGAACTTCTGCAGTGATCAGACAAGTCTCGGGTTGGAAAAACTTTTTGAAAAAGAATTGTGTATGTGCCAGAGACTGCACAACCCCCCATTTCTGACCTCCCCAGACTTTTCTGACTAGTGGGGAAAGCACCATACCAATTAATGGGAATGAAACTGCTACCCCGTTCGATTTAGGGCCTATTGATCTGCCAGGTTATATTTAGGTTGCTGTTGCCTATAAATCGAGCAGTTTTCTTGGCAAAAGAATGAACACATTAAAATTACAGAGCCACTTTGAATATAAAAGTATAAACGGTCTGTGGTATTAAAGAGGTTTTAAACTCAAACTCTTAGTATATACTTTGTTCATTATCATTCAAGTTTGCTGTGTGATTGCTCCCCATTTTGTTTCAAGAGAAGTTAAAGCACGTGATAAATAATCCAGATAATAATTTGTTTTTTTTTAAAAGCACTGTGTTCTCCAGCTTATACAACGTGTGGGCACACAGCATGCACAAATGTTCAAAGTACTTTTATTTGGAGGCTTCAGACACAGCAGGCCACTGACTCTGATTCTGTTGGTAGTCAACTTAGTTTTCATGATCCCAGTCGCTCAGTTCACAGAGTGTGCACACAACCGGGCCATTCTGAATTGTTAACTGTCATATTGCCTGAAAACGTACCCAGGGAAAGGCACCTGTTCCAGCATAGAAGATGGCTTTTGTTAATTAAAGAGATCACATATTATCTTTTTATGCTGCTGTACAGAGAAGGCTGCACAACAACTTCACTTTTTTGTATTGTTGGAGGAGCCTGAATTAATGTAGTCCAAGATTAGATTAGGAAAATCAAGGTCAATCCCATTTTTATTCAATGGTTCCAAACATTAATCTAAACCATTGTTTTTCTTAAATGTCACTTAACAGTAATGCTTATGGTATGTTAATAATTTATTAAAGTGAAATCAGACTGTTTTAAGCTAAGAACAGTTGTGATATTTTACCGATGGTGGGGTTTAGCAATGTGAACATCTGATGGGGTCTTGTGGGTAAAGGCACTGCCCAGTGCAGTACCGTGCAGTGATATCCGCCCTCCTATATGGGTCAGAGACGTGGACCATATACAGCAGACATCTCGAAGCGCTGGAGAAATACCACCAGCGCTGCCTCTGCAAGATCCTGCAAATCCACTGGGAGGATAGACGCACCAACGTCCGTGTTCTCGCTCAGGCCAACATCCCCAGCATCGAAGCGCTGACCACGCTCGACCAGCTTCGTTGGGTGGGCCACATCGTCTGCATGCCTGACACGAGACTCCCTAAGCAAGCTCTACTCTGAACTCCTGCACGGCAAGCGAGCCGCAGGTGGGCAGAGGAAACATTTCAAGGACATCCTCAAAGCCTCCTTGATAAAGTGCAACATCCCCACCGGCACCTGGGAATCCCTGGCTCAAGACCGCCCAAAATGAAGGAAGAGCATCCGGGAGGGCGCTGAGCGCCTCGAGTCTCGTCGCCAAGAGCATGCAGAAATCAAGCGCAGATAGCAGAAGGAGCGTGCGGCAAACCAGGCTCTCCACCCACCCTTTCCTTCAACCACTGTTCGTTCAACCTGTGACAGAGACTGTAATTCCTGTATTGGACTGTACAGTCACCTGAGAACTCACTTTTAGAGTGAAAGCAAGGTTTCCTCGATTTCGAGGGACTGCCTATGATGATGAAACCATAAAAAACAAGTTCCGTCCATGGTCCATGCTGAGTTAGTTCATCCCTGATGGAGCCCTTTAAAGATACTCCCAACTTCTGGGATAAATATCAGCTAATGTTCCCTCCTGAATGGTATACAGTGACCACTACTAATCAATGTATGGGTATAGATATTAGGCGAGAACAGAATTGGGCTTGCATATAACCAAAAATAAAATACTGTAGACATTGGAAATCTGAAACAAACCCAGAATGTGCTGAAAACAAGCAATAAGTCAGGCCCAACATCTGGGAAGAGAAGTAGCAGGTCACCGGTTTCAGGCATTGCCTTTCACCAGAAGCAGAAACTATTACAGATGAAGGGCATTTCCTGAACCGTTGACTTGTTGCTTCTCTCCACAGATGCTGTGCCTGACTTTTTTGGACTTGACTGTGATGTGCTCCATGGCCAAGTAAGCTGGTGACACTCACTATCCAGGTCTACACATGAAGAACGCCCCCTTAAATGAGCTATGAGATGATTTCCAGTGTCGTGAAATCATATTGAAGTATCAGAGTAAGCCTTCAAGAGGAGAGAATATTGGGATGGAGAGGGAACTATCTCGGAATTCAATACTTTTTAACCTCAGTAAGAATGTAATCTCAGACAGCAGCACATGAAATGGACACCTTGCCATTCCTCTCATCAGGTGAGGTGTACTTGTTCCTGACCTATAAAGATCCTAATAAATCATTCTGTTCATTTTAAATTCTGTTAACTCTTTCTGATCATTCCTGACAAATCTTTTCCCAGTCAATTCTCAAAGAAACCTGTGAGTTCTTCAAAATAAACCTGATGTAACCATGTAAGTTAGACATGTCATAAAATGGCAGCATCAGCGAAGATCTGTTTTATACTTTTAACAATTATTTGAAAACTTGCAGTGCCAACTCTATAATCTGTAAGCTGGGGCTTACCTAAAAAAATTATAATCTTTATATTGCCACATTTACATTTTTATATTTAAAGCAAATCTATGAAGCAACATTTAATAAAGTCAGAAAGCTTTTGCTGCAAGACCTTGTAGATGTGCAGTTTTGAGAGATTTTAGCAATTGCAATACCATCCCTTTTGAAACCCTTTATACCAGTTCGTACTCAGGTTAACAACGCAAGGATACACCTAAATACCTAATGCTCCCATTTTGATCGCAACAAAATCCTCCAACTAAAGAGAATCACAGTAATATGTCATTGTGGTTACAGATATGCCCTTAATATTATTATGTATCCATCTTCCGATCAGATACAGCCCATGGAATTTTGGATCCTATCTGCTTTTACAGTTTAAAAATATACTACCATTGACGCCAAAGCCTGATGAATGTTTTGAAGCAGAAATGGGCAGACATCAGTATAATATTACAATTACCTTGGGAGTAGCAGTAAAAACATGAGCTGTTACAGGCAAGCTGATAGGGCTTCCTCCATCCTGACAGTTTATTGATTGTATGATTTCTAGTTATCATATTCTACCAGACAAATTCAGACTGGATAAAAAGTCTTTTTTTTCCCCTTGTGATTTAAGATATCTTTGAAAGGGGTCTTTAAATTGTGTGTGGATCCAGCTTCTTTATTTTTTGCAGTTGTGAGGGTAAGAACATCGGATGATTGTCTTTCTTCCTTTGCTCCAATTAAACCTTGCTTGTTAGTTAACCTCAAGGTAAACTCATCAAACAACCGATGTCAAGGAAACACTGCCCACAGTGGTTTGTATGAGTGGTCATTAATTTTAATTGCCTTGATATTAAAGATTAAGAAGCATAGAGACTGGAGTGCTGCAAAGGATCTGATGTCGTGCAAAATCTTTCCTCATATTTTAGATGGGTGCTAAAGATATAAAATTTTAGTGCCAGGCCTGGAATTTATTACACATTGTGAATGGTTGCTGTTTTTTTTTATCTGTGTGCATCTGTGAATGTTTGTACTATATGGATACTTTAGTTATTAAATAGTCAATAACTGTTAATATGATTACCACAATAATTATGATGGATGTGTTGCTGTATGGTTGTGCTCTTATAGATTGTGTAGCATATTTCCTAGTAACCTGCTGTTGGCAATGCCTGGCAGTGTGTGATGTAGCATTGAAGGTAAATTGTATTATATCATTGCTGTTATGACTATATTGTTTTTTTAAAAAAAAATACAAGATCTTAAAAAACGGTTCTAAAATAAAGATTTCCAAGTGCACTGCAACAACACTGGTGGGTTATGTTCTCGACTGCTGTGGTTGCTGTGTTTAATTCCCACATACCACTATGTTGTCCTTATGAAGTGTGTTGTGGGATGCCTCCCATGCCAAGAAGAAAGATAAAATCCGAGGGAGAATTGTTTTCTGATTATTCTCATGCAACTCCCAGTATCTGGTTTTGAGAGGCACTATTTGAAGTCTGGGAGCAAGCTTCCTGCTTACCCTCTTGCCGGAGGTAGCCCAGAGAAATGGAGGGCATGGAGTGGAGGGGTGGTGGAAGAGGTTAGAAAATATAACGTTTTAGTATCCTCACAAAGAAATTACTCCCAAAAAATAGAATATCGTGCTACAATTTTGCATATCTTTTGATGTCAGGTGGCCATTCTTCTTTATAATGGACCTCTTCACTCTGACTACAGGATTATCTATTATTCTAAATATAATCAAAGCAAATTTTGAACTACTGGGCAAAACAATATTAGAATATGTACAGGAGTACTGCAGAACAAGGAACTGTATCATTTTTCAGTGTAACAGTCATTCTTTCTCACGTGTGAATATTATTGTTGAATTGTCTTTACAAATTAGCATCAAAATTTTGCAACTTCACCAATCACATGAAATTAATCTATACAGCAAAACTTTTCAGCCATAATGGTGACAGAATATTGACATGAGTAAAATAAGATGTAAACTCAACAGAACCCAAATGGGAAAATTGTACATATAAGAAAATTTAATTTAAAAATAGTTGGATTTGGATTATTACAAAAACTTCTTTAGCTTCGCTCTGAGTTTATGGAATCATCTGAACCTCTTGAGTGTATTATTCACAAAGCACCCTCCCAGGTTGGTATTCTTTCCGAATCACCTGAGGACTTAATTTCCTCTGGTAGTGCACTGCAAAATTCTCATCCTTGATTACAAATCCCTCCATGGCCTCGTCCCTCCCTATCTCTATAATCTGATTCAGCCTCACAACACCTCTTCAAATTCTGTCCTTTTGACCATCCCTGATTATAACTGCTTAACCATCAGTGGCCATGCCTTCAGCTGCCGAGGCCCTAAGCTCTGGAACTCCCTCCCTAAACCTCGCCACCTTGCTACCGCTCTTTCCTCTTTTAAGATGCTCCTTAAAACCTACCAAGCTTTTGGTCATCTGCCGTAATTTCTTCTTATGTGGCTCGGTGTCTAATGTATTTTTTTTTGTCTTATAACACTCCTGTGAAGCGTTTTGGGATGTTTACTAAATTAAAGGCGCTATATAAATACAAGTTTCTGCTTTTGTTGCTTACCATGTTTGTGTGAAGTTCCTTTGCGCATCTTTTAATTCAGTTAACCCATTTAAAATAAGCAGGTTAATGCCCACATTAAAATAACATACTATAGAATTTTAGGTGAACACATTAATTAGTACATTACCAGGGAAAATTAAACCACCTTACTATACTTGCATTACAAAGGATTGTAACATTTTTTCAGTCATTTACGCAGCTATAACCTTGCCACGCGATACAAATTTAGACAACATAAAAAAACATTTATTCCCTAGTCGTCCCCACAGCACCAGATTAACAGCTCTCTTTCAGTAGCAATAGTAAAAATGTTCCTTTCACAACAGAATCAGCAGTAAGATAAAACATTTTACATTATGTAGACAAAATATTGTAAATCGCACATGTTTAAAAAAAAATACCAGCACATGGGTATGCGTTAAGGTCTGTACCCAATCTCGGGTGTTCAGCTGAAGTTCGGAATCATTCAGCCTTGGCTCTAGCAGTTTATAATGTCATCTGATTGGGTCACTGCCTTCTGACTCCTTCGCAGGTATTTTTTATTATGCTTGCTTTCGTGAATAATCTGAGTGTTAGTAAAGTGGAATGAATAATATATAACACCCACGACATTGTTTTGGAATGCACAGAAAATTCAGTTGCTCTCTGGTTGCCATGTTTTGACCCTTGAAAATAATAATGCAGCATCATCCCAGCTTTGCCCCCATTGGCCACAGTACAAATGATTACTAACCAATTTATAAGGATCCCTGCACAGGTTAATGCACAAGGATTAGCCCTGGCAACACAGATCCTGATTCGAGTATGTTCAGAGGGATAATACAAAACACCAGCTCATTTATTATTGATTTACATCACTCTATTCATATTCATCTGACTGAACATGATTTAAATTGTAGTACTGCCAGGTTGTTCCAGACCAGAAACAAAGAACAATGGCATTTCCTGGCCTTCTCATCTTACCACTTCTCAATGAAAAGAATGCACTTTGTAACCAGCTCAATAACAATTTTTGATTGGCAGGTGGCACTTAATGCATCAACAATTACTTCTTTATTATTAATGTTTTGGTTTTTTGGATTTTTTTCCCAGTGTAATCACAACTTGAAGACGCATGTCGTAGTAGATGTGTAAGCCCTTGAGTACCTGTTCTGCTAAGAGACAGACAGAATCATGTCATGCTCCAATCCCTAATAACATACAACCTATCCTTGATTATTGCTTAATTAGTTGAGATACCCACTGGAAAAGGTGGAACCTGTGAATGTGACACTTGGAAGTAATAATAGAACTGAGTACTTGGCAGGGTCATTTGACGTGTTGTACCCTCCTTTCCTCAGGTATCGAATTGGTTTGGCAATAAACGAATCAGGTACAAGAAGAATATCGGAAAGTTCCAAGAAGAAGCTAACCTTTATGCTGCAAAAACCGCTGTAAATGCCGCACACGCTGTGGCAGCTGCCGTTCAAAACAGCCAAGCAAACTCTCCCACTACACCCACCTCCGGTAAGTGAAAAGGTTCCATCACACAGTGCACAAACTGTTGCTATTTTGTTTTGCCATAAAGCAGCATAATTTTATCAGAACAAGAACCTCACTTTTAAAACACAAACTGTTAAAATTATGTTCCTGCTTATATTAAAAGTACCATGGTTGCCATGTTTAAGCCCCACCTCTAATTGCATTTGAGATTTGAATTTAAAACTTTGTGCTGATCTGAAAATATTAAATTCCCATTTCCCAATAAGGTAAGTTCAGTGGTGTCTCCATAGGGTGTTTCCCATTCTAAAAGAAGCAAAATCACTTCACAATTCACTGCTTCAGTCTTTGCAGGTTGTTATTTGACAGAACAGAGATTTAAAAGAAAAAAAACACTCCTCATTCTGTAAAGAGTCTGGACAGTTTTCTTAATGCTTTTCATGTGATGGAAAGGCTGCTGTTTCTTTTCTCTCTGTTTCTTTATTTCTGTTTCTTTCTTGTGTGCTCTTTCTTTTGAGAACTTTGGGGAGAGATTTAAAGCCCTCTGTGATTCAGGTGCCTGACTCTTTCCTTTCCAGGTTCTTCTGGTTCTTTTAACCTACCAAATTCTGGGGACATGTTCATGAACATGCAGAATCTGAATGGGGATTCTTACCAAGGGTCCCAAGTCGGAGCCAATGTGCAATCACAGGTAGGAAGAATGCCCAATATTAGGGCCTAGGTAGCAGGGTAGGGCTTAGACATTAAAACTGCCTTACTCTGACCTATAGCCCAGTAAATATTCTGTACTTAAAGTACAGATTAATTCAATTATCCATTCTGCTGCTTTGATATTTATCATTATTGTTTTGAGTCCGTTATTTGTGATGTTCCATGTCTGATTTTAAAACTATGTGAATGCAGACGGCTCTGGCTTGAGCAATTAAGGGTGGGGTGGGTGGAAATTTGGAGAATTTGGTGATTGGTGTAAGCTTTTGCCATATTCATTCACAACTTTCCTCTCATTTTTTTCATGCCTTATGTTTTTTGAAACCTGTTTCTTTCTTTCAAGCTAAGAATTATTCATTCTAGGAGTTTGAAGAGTGTGTCTGTCAAAGTTTCACATATTAATGGAGGCACTGGGAGAGGGTGGGGACCCACACTCACTCACCAAAATAAATAAAGCCAATTTAGCCAGAAAGTGTTGGCTTTTTTCCCCCTTTCAGCCATTTAAATGGATAGAAAGGCAGCAATTAAAATACAGATTAACTATTGTTTTATAATTGATATTCTTAATGATGTGTTTAAGTAAATGACATGAGGTGAGTACTGTACGAGTATTTGTGCAGTAACTTGGATAACGTTTATCAAAGTGGTTGGCTACATTACAAGCAAACAGTGTAGTTTTTCACTGTTTGTCTTCCTGAATGTAGTCATTTGTGTAAAAAGTGTCAGTACATGACTGCAGTTCTTGTTAAGAGTGATCCATTAAATTGTTACTGACAGCATGCTGACTGGCTGCAGAAAACTTTTGCGTGTAATTTAGTTATTGGATTCCAAAAAAAAATAGGAATCCTATGGCAAGATTTGCAGAATTCAGTACACTATGTAAGCTTAGCCTGACATCTTTAAAAAGCAAATTTTTAACACAATGGGCACTAGCTTAAAAAAATATTTAAAATGAAATGGAATTATGTCCCAATATAATGAAGGCAGTATGGCAAGCTTACACATCGCAATCTACCAGATCATTTCCTGTAAGAGAAAGACAGCTCTGTCGCATCAAGCCTGACATGTTCTTTTTGTTTGCTTTTGCTTCAGGTGGATTCCCTGCGTCATGTTATCAATCAGACGGGCGGATACAGTGACGGTCTTGGAGGAAATTCACTGTACAGTCCACACAGTTTGAGCGTAAGGAACACTTTTATTTCTGTGTCCATAGAAGAAAAAGAAAAGCTAAAGCCCTGCCAGTGTAAGCCATTATAGTTTCTTAATTGAGCTTTTGATAGCAGAGAGGGTTACATTATCCCAAATTCCTGAATGGAATGCCGATGTAAAGAATTGATGGTTATGTAGGAAAATTAGATCTGTTTTCTAAAGCAAAATAAAATAAAGGGAAATATAGAGATCTTTTGTTCTATTAATTTAAAACCAGTACAAAATACTTCACAGCGTTGGATGTATCATTGGCTACACACTGTAGTTAGAAGATGGAATATAAAACTGTCCTTGCCTGCAGCATTTTGTCGTCATGAATTCCATCTTCGTTGATGAGCCTTGATAAGGTGTCATATAATAGTGCAGTGCATTATACCATACTGGTATGGTATAGATGTTGAGAGATTTTTATTATTTTTTTAAATAGAAGGGATATAGTTTGGCAGCTGTCCCTGCAGGAGCCTATTAATGTATGCAACTTCATCTCCCTGAAATTCGATTAGATTTGGACACAGCAAGGATCAGAAGCTACGTGTTCTTAACTAATCTCTAAAATTTGGATAACGATGACTAAATTATTTTATAAGTACTGTCCTTCTGACTAATCACATTGTCTTCATAGTGTTACAGGAAAGTCTCCCAATCTAAATATAGCCACTCTAGAGGCAGTGCCGAGTATTTGCCAATAAGCTTATGGATCTGGTAAATACCAAAGGTGCAAGTTGAACAATGTGTGTTTAATTTGGAAACGCTGATGTAAAGGATATTTCACAAGAGGAAAAAAAAGTATATTAATATACACAGTGTAAACAAGGATAGGTAACACATTGCTGACCCGTTGCCAGTTTTATGCATTGACAAATAAAAGATTTTATCGACAGTATGCATGACTGGTGTAGGTTATAGTTTTACAGTAATGCAGATGGATTGCTTTGGTAATTAGCCGCATTGTAAATAAACCGTTATTAGCATACGCTAACCTTTTTTTGTTGCTGATGTTTGGCGATGGGAGGTTTGAGCAAAGGCTAGTCTTCGCCGCAAGCACTCAAAGTCAATGTGGCTCACATTGGCCCCTACAGAAAGGGCTGCCCCGTCACTTCCACTCAATGTTCCTCAACTCACGAGGCCTGCGCCTTCCCTCTTCTTGACTGACATAAAAATATGTAGCGACAAGCTGTCTGCCACAGCAGAAATTTGATCAGACATTGATTTCAACAATTGCCTCTACAGGCCAAGACATCAGGAGAACTCATTTCTCGGATCTCTCATTCCTGATGCAAAACAAATGTAAGGAGCACCAGTGGTTTATGCAGGAATGCAAGTGTGTCGCCAAGTTCAAAATTCACATTTAATTTACACTTAATGAGCTCAACAAAGCAGGCTCCTGCGTGAGGGCCAGAGATGTCCATCTTGTTCTGCGTGTTCCTGCTGCTGGCAAACTGAATATGTACACGTTGAAATGAGGGCTTGAAGCAAAGTGAATAAATGAGATATTTGTAAACAGTAATTGGCATCCTGCAAGTGCCAACTTGAATTTTTAGTTATTGGTTGAATAGTTATGCTGGAGAGAAATAGGAAGAGGCTTTCTGATAGTATGACAAAGACTCGCCTCCCCACCCCCAGTGATGTCATGTATCATGTCACTCTTCTCTACGAGTTAGTTTCATGTGAAATGCCACTTTGTGTTTCCACCAAAACATGCATCCTGTCTTGACCACTTGTCTTTCGTAATGCCTTGCGATGCTGACCGTTCCTCTTTATTTTTGGCCCTTTTCTTGTTCTGTCAGGAGACTGTTATCTGCATTTGAAAGTCAATGATTTAAAGCTGCAGGATTCTGGCGTTTAGTTGCTGATTTAGAATAAACATGGTTTTCAATTTTTTTTCTGTTGAAGGAATTCGACATTCATTCCCTTGTCAGGGGCTCATAGGGAGATGTTCCACTGCATTGTTTATTCTGTACTTTTAATTTTAATACAAGAGTTTCTGGAATGGTGAAGTTTGGTGCAGTTGTCTTTAACTTGTATGGTAGTTTGTTGAAATAACAGACGTCACCGTACACATTTTGCAATTTCAGCTGTAAAAATGGTGAATTGTGTAATCTGACCATACAAGGATTCACAGCAGAAATATTTCAGCTGAAAGGTCTGAATCCAATGGGTCCAAATTTAGGATTTTCAATTTCTGTTCACTTAAGAAAAACATTCAATTATTCACTTCGCAGAGTTGAATGGGTTCTCAATTTGTGCAAAACAGATCAGCTAGGTTTCATTTGCAAGGGACTGCTTTCAGTATTTGCCTTGTTTCTGCCAGCTCTCCTTATGTCAGCGGAAATCTTTCCCTGTATGATGCCATGTATGATCTGTTCAATATGCATGAGCCTGCAGGAGTTAAAACGCGTGGTGTCCGCGGATTGATGACTCAGAACCTTAAAAATATTGTTTTAAAATCGGGACCTCTGAGCAGTGCTCTTTCCTAAATCTAAATAATGTTGTCTGCACAGAATGTGAACACTTTTCAGGAGATTGAGTCTGACAGCAGTTATAATCAGGGCTTGAATTTAATACTGGCTGCCCAGCAAATTGCTCATGGATTTTTCAGTTTTGCTAGTCAGTATTCTAAACACTAGCAAGATTTTCCTAATGAGCTCCACGGAACAGTGTCTCAGCTTCCCAGGATTCGCTTTTCATTTTGTCATCCCGATCATCAGTCTCGCTTTGATTCTGATCAGTTTCGCTAGTGGAAGAAGAAATTTGCTAGTGACAGTTATAGCCACTAGCAAAACTGGGCTGTCTGTGGAAAAAAAATTAAACTCCAACCCTGTAGGCTAGATTTTATTTATGTCTGTAATAAATTGTGCTTTTTGTGACAAATTTACATAATATATATTTTGTGTGTGTGTGTGTATAGTGTATATTTAGGGTGTGCGTCTATTTTAGAAAGACAGAAAAAGACAAACTAGAAAATGGAGAGGGTTAGGAATAGAACTGGAAGGTTCACTCAGTATTTTCTAAACTGTCTCATCTTTTTAAATTTGTGTGAATCAGAGAGTTATATTATTGTGTCATTAATGAATGTACATACTCACTTAGTCAACAGGTAACATCACCGTGCCCTCTTGGCTGGATGAGGGTGCACAGTGGAGAGTAGTATCTATGAAGAGGAAATGAATTTTTAAAAAAATGTGAGCCATCAGTTTGAAATTGATGGTGTTTGAAATTGATGCTGCATTCAAATTCGGGGACCCTAAATTGAATCCCAGCCTTGATGATCAGTTGAACTCTGCACCCCTTAAATTGGTTTTTGTATTGATGTCTATGTAGAGCATCACTCCTGCGCCTCCACAAAACACGAGGTTCCCTTTTTCTACTCCCTAAACTTTTCTGTTTTATTTCCTCCCACTCTTCAGTGCTGCCTAATAACTATCTGTGCGGAGGCATGTTGGAATGGTACAGGTTAAATCACCCTCTGTTATTTTGCCCCTCCCCTGTGTCAACTCAGCTTGCTAGCTCCTGTCAGGCAATGTGGCCGAGATTGGGAATTCAGTATGTGAGCAATTGTGGCCACAAATCTATGAAGAAGATGCATTTTAAGAGTTAAGTGCATGGTTTGTTGGCATATAAACATTCTGTGCTGTCCATAGATAGTCCCATGTGATGAGTTCCCAATCACCACAGATTTGCTAGTGACAGTTTTCGGGGTGTGAGAGGGTGAGGCACCAGAGAAGAAGCTTAGTAAATAGGAGGCACTGGAACAAGGGCTACATGAAGGCAAGACATGGAGCAAAAGCAGAGTGCTGCAGTAGGAGATATGTGAAGACAAGGTGCTGAATGAAGGGGTGGCTGGAAAAGTCACCAAGATGGCACTGGGTTAGCAGAGAGGCACAGGGCAAGCTGCTGAGGGAGGGACTGAATGAAGATGTGGTCATGGGTGTGGTGCTGAGTGAAGGTGAAGCACTGATGTTGAGGGAAGGTTTTTCGCAGGTGAAGTGTTATGCCATCACCAGAGGCAGGGGCGGCTATCACTTGGTACCACCTGCTCCCTTCTGATAGGGGATGGATCAGCAGTTTTTGATAAGTAGCTAAAAAGGAGGAACTTATTCATATGTTTAATTTTTCAGATACATTTTATTTTCTCTCCTTTTGCTAATCCCTCTGTACTATTAAGAAGTGGGCAGGCAGCCTGCTCTGAAGTCTGTGGCAATCTTCAGCCAGCCTGATGCGTGTACAAGGGCATCCAGGGTGGCTTGCCCCGCTCTCGTTCTTCCATTCTTGCTGCTGTGATTGTGCCAGAGTTGAATTTGGCATCTGCCCACATGCATGGCTGAGATCAGGAACTTCCCCCTGTGGAGAATTGTGATTTGCCTGCTGTTTCATGGCAGAGTGCATCATTCTACCATGGGTTTGCAGGAAATGATCTTCAATATCTATTGGGGGTTACAATGGTAATGTTTCTATTTAAACATTTATTTTCTTTTGATACATTTTTCTACTTACAATTTTTTAATATACAAATCCAGACATGAAATGACATTTTTCCCCACAGGCAGAGCTTACAACTTGGAAATGCATGTAAACACATTCTTTTTATGTCATCAATGTGACTTGATAGACATAGTTAAAAAGACTGTTTTTGAGTGTTATAATTTAATTAACATTCAAAGGCCTAATGTTGGCAGGAAATCTACTCCGTTTTGCTAATCAGTGCAAATATAGTCATTCTAGATTTCAGCCAGTTTGAAAAGAATATTCTTTGCAGCTACATAATTGTGCTATAGGGGTTTACATGGAAATGTACTTTTTGTCATTGTCTACAATTTAGATAATTGTCCAAACTGCTCCTTGAATTTCAGTGCAAAAAAAATGTGTTGCAGTGTTTCACTAACTATCCTGATACTAACTAACATGTAACCTTCATGTTTCCTAGGCTAATGGAGGATGGCAAGATGCAACCACTCCATCTTCTGTGACTTCACCAACAGAAGGACCTGGAAGTGTGCACTCTGATACCTCTAACTGATCTCCTGGCAACATCCATTCCCTGAGCCAATAGGCCTGATTAGCACTGACCAGTAGGAGAAGAAAAGTGGATTTGCTGTAACCCAGTCACATGCTGCTTTACTGTAAAACCCTGCTCTTTAGTGGAAAAAGAAAATAACATACAATTCATATTTAGGAAGAGGAACACATAGGTTCTCATTGAAAATACCATATTAATTCCATTATGTATGGCACAGTCTTGCCTTATTCAATCAATGGTTGAGGCAAAGGCCTAAATAGGTCCAGTGTTTTCAGACTTAAAATGGAACAAAAAGTCAATTTATAATGGGAATCCACAAAGGGTGAAAACATGTTTTTGAAGATTTATATGTGCAAGATGTTATTGTGAAGCTTCTTGACCTTTTGAGGTATGAATGCATGTTTCAATTTGACTGCAGGACACAAGAATGCTGGTGCCGAAGCAGACAGTCATAAATTCATGAAGTTAGCAAAGCTGAACTCGTGTTACTTCTTAAAACTATTTTAGCAAGATATCTAGAACCGATAGCTTGTTTGGAACAACAAAGCATTACAGGATATCAGGATCTTGATCAAATTTCCTTTATCACAACTGTACAACCAGTATAAAGACTCATTTGGAAGAATCGGTTGAGCTGTTTTATTGCCCCACGTATAAATAACCAGAGAGTTGCCAAGAACCAATATTGTTTTTCCCGAGACTTGTTATTATAACAGAGTGCTATTTACAATCATTTCTTTTTTTAACACACTAACTCAATGCCAGTCTTAGTCATGCTTTGCTTCTGAATTTGTACGAGTTGAAGTCTGGGTTTTACAGTACTAGCTGGGTGCAGCATTCATACCTTTTCAGATTTGCTACTTCAACCTATCTGTGGCAGGAAATGGCAAGGTTCACGAGGAGTGTTGTAAATAATGTAGGTAAAGAGTATTTATACATCTCACCAATCAAGACACAGCTTTATTACCTCATGCAAACTCATATGAACCAATAGAATTTCAACATGTTCTGTAGCTTAGAGTGCTCACTTACTACCTCTGAACAATATTCACACAGTAGTTTGTCTTTCTTACTTTTTTTGCATCTTGTAATTAATTCTTTATTTCCTTTCATGTAATCTAATGTACATTGTATCTTTTAAGAAATCAGGGTTGCTCTAGCAACTTTTAAAAAAAAATCCTAAAGTGGAAGGTTTGGTTATCATCTTAAACACAAGCAGTACAACTGTTGTAAATACTGAAGATCATTTTGAATGTTGGTCATGTCATTACTAAACCACGCAAAAAAAATTGTAATGCATACAGAATTCAGTATTCAGTACTGTATATTTCACCCTGTGTAACGGGGAGTCCCTCCTTTCCCCCTCTTTTGTATTGTATGCAATTCTGAAACTGATTTGAGTCATGGAAATAATTTGTGGCAGTGATATAATGTATTAAAAAGTTTCGTGTTACTTTCTAACTGGACTACACCCTGGATTGAGAAGTCTTCCTTGTGGTAGTTAAATGTAGTTGAAATCTTAAATAAACTTTTGCTTTCATGATGCAACAAGCTCGCAGTCTTCATTTGATCTCCTGGGGAAAGGACAATGGATCCACTCCTGGAGAGACGTTTTCCGCAGCTTTTTTTTAAGGGAAGTGGTGAAAACTTCAGGGTGTATGTTTCAGATATGAATTGCAGTGGGCCAATGAACGGGCAACAGATGGATGGAGAATCAGGTTGTTGAACACCCATTGTTCAATGGGCAATTTGTGACTGACGCGACTGGGCACTCTCCCACTATGACTTAAAATGTGCCACTTAGTGCACAATAAGAAATATGGATCATTTGTGTCTTGGTTTAGTTGTGGTCAGTGTTACAGGAACTAACAGATTAATAAAACAATTCATACCCCAAATCTGGCCATATTTAAATTGCCAGATGTGGATGACCATTCGTACCAAACAGGACCTTGTACAGTATCTACAGTCTTGTATGGAACCAATAGAGATTTAATGTACATCTTGTATCATCTGATGACAGTTCACTAAAATAGCTGCTTTGATTCTTAGATGGTTCATGTGCAAATGGGCCAATCATTTTGGACCAAAAATGATGTGACACAATTTTAAAGTTGAAGTAAAAGTATTAGGTCTCCTGCAGACAGTTTTTTTTAATCAATATAATATGAACTAAAGCTAATTCCTTATTAGCTCTGCATTACTAGAATTTACAATAGTCTCTCTTTAAGCCTCATCTACATGCTGACTCTTAGCGACATCATTTGAAAACTTGGGGTCAAATTCCACATGATGACATCTAGCTCTACTTCTCCACCACCTCTCTCAATCCCTCTGTGCTGTCAAACTGCCTCTCTGACATCCAGTCTTGAATGAACTGCAATTACCTCCAGTTAGACTTCAGGAGGTTCAAAGTCATCGTCTTTGGCTCCCGCCACAAACTCTGTACCCTTGCCACTGAGTCCATTCGCCTCCCTGGCCACTATCACAGGTTGAACCAGACTGTTCATAAACTTGGTATCCTACTCGACAACCAGCTGAGCATGCAATCCCATATACTCTCCATCACAAAGACTGCTTACTTCCATTGTCTGCCTAAGCACTGCCTTAGCCCAAATGCTGCTGAAACCCTCATCCGCACCTTTGTCAACTCTAGACTTGACTATCATCAATGCTCTTCTGGCTGACCTGCCATTCTACAAACTCCGTAAGCCTCAGCCTATCCAATACTCTGCTGCCTATATCCTATCCTCTGTCAGGTCCTTCTCACCAAATTCAAATCCTCAAATTTGTGTTTAAATCTCCTATGGTCTTGCCCCTCTTTGTCTCTCAAAACCCCTTCAGCCCGACAAACGCCCTGCCCAAAATAAATCAGCTCCTCTTTTGACTCTGGCATCTAGTGTTCCCCTCGCCCCTCGCACCACCACTTTGCCCCACCATTGGCGACCACACCTGTAACTGTCTAGGTCCCACACTCTAGAATTTCATCCCTAAATCTCTCCACGTACCTCTCCTCCAAGACCCTCTTAAAACCCAACTCTGACCAAGCTTTTGGTCTCGCCTTCTATTTGCTTCTTAGGATTAACATCCATTTTTTTGTTTGATTACGCTTCTGTGACGCTTTTTCTACATTAAAAGCTCGATTAAAGATGCAAATTGTTGCTTGGAATAATGGTTAAAGCTGCATTTTCTCTTTGACCAGTCTATAATTGATGTCATGGATTTTTGTGTGGGCACATCCCGTATCTGTGAGTTAGGAGAAATGTTGCTTGTTTCTTTCTCTTGTTACTCCCACAGCAAAGTTCTTCATGTTATAATCTAGTCCGTTGTGTAAACGCCTGTCAGAATTGAGAACATGTCCTCTGGTTGGAGTACAAGTGCTACGCACCTGGATCTACCTGCAAAATCTCTGAGATCTATTCAGTGAGAACATATGGTGCTGTGCAAGATTTGCAACTCATCAGAGATAAATGTGCCCTGGCCAGAATTGCAGTCAGACCTAATTTTAGACTTGCATGCTGTGATTCCTGCTCACCTGCTTTTTCATTTATAAAAAAAAGAGGGATGTACAGCATTTACACTTACTGCAGTCTTATCTGCAGTGAGGAATGTAATCTTACGACCTTTGCTGAAATAATTTCCTTTTAGCAATTACATCCCAATAGTGAAAAATAATGAACCCTGTGGTGCTGTATCATTGTCTGGCGTTTAGTAGTTTAGGACACAAGATAAATTCAGTCAGACCCAGCAGGATTAGACTATTGTTTTCACTTGCGACTACATGAAAACGAGCTTTGTAGTTTGGGAGCACAATTACTTTGTGCATCAAAAACAGGAGAAGGTGCAGTGAACACACTGAGCAGGCTTTCATCCAAATACAATTTGTGGATTTGACTTTGACTCTCAGCTGTCCTGAGAACTTAGTCTGGGTTTGAGGGATAAACTGACAACTATGAATAAAATCTGTATCATGCGCACTTCCTCCCCCCGCCCTCTAATTTGAAAGGAATTCTTGTCCTTTAAACAGAGTAAACATTCATGTTCAGCTCCAAAAAGTGAAGAGGATTTTCTAAGTTTGCAGCCCAAGTGAACAAGATGCCATGTGAAAATGAACTCACTAATAAGTATTTATTTAGCTGTAGGTAATTACAAATGCCAGAGAAAGAGATATCTGGGTTCTACTTTTCCCACCCCCAGTTTATTCTTCCTTCATGATGCCAAGGAGCAGAATTTCTGAGGTCACATAGGGAGAATTCTACACAATGTTTGCTCCCAGGTTATGTCAAGCCAGTTTTTGTTCTTGCCAGTTGTCTCCCCACTTACTCTGAAGGCTTTGACTTCTTGCCAGTGTGCAGTTGCATGGGTGCCCTCTGGTACATAGCTCAAGTGATCATTCTTCGGGAATGGGCCTTGACAATAAATGTCAGCACGGGCTCATCACAGCCAAGACCAATCTTGTCCTCATCTAATTGTTGCAATTGTGCACTTCCTGCTGGGTAATGATGAGGAACCCTGACTGATTTTTCCCATCCTTATCTAAGGTACTGAAACCAGGTGTACTGCACATGCTGGAGACCTGTCTGAAATCAGCTAAGACAGCACAGATTAAGGGGGAGAAATTCGGCTGCTTTGTGCCTCCTGTTAGCACCTGCGGGGGGCGGTAATGGGGCACTAAGGGGTTACCGACCAGGCACGGCGAATTCAACAATGCCCCGTAGATTGTGACGTCATCAAGTGCGCGGCTCCCTGTTCCAGCCCCAGATGTAAAATTCGCTCCTGCATCCTTCTGTATCGCTGGCATCAACAACAGCAGAAAGAGGAGGCGTCACCTCGGCTGGCTGCTTGGAGAGTGATAATTAAAGGCAGTGGTGGTCAGGCCAAACGTTTTTCTTCCCACCAGTCTGGTGCCTGCTGAAAGTTTTTGAAGCCTCATGCTGCACCATGTCTAAGCCCTCCATTCTCTCAGAGTGATTGGGGCTGTAATGGCAGTCGCGCAGGTCACCTCACCACACAGAACTAAGCAGAAGAATGTTGCAACCCATCACTGGCCCTTCCCTTTAAGCGAGGGAAAGAGCCTCTGATGCCAGCAGCACTGGACTGAATATTCTTCAGCGCTCTGCCACTACTGCCTCACTCACACACTAGCACCCCAATAGAAGTGGATTTTAGTAAACTTCATTTAGCACTCCACTTTCACTCTTGGAATGCTAAAGTTGAAGTTCCCAGGAGCAAAAAAGGATTATCACCTGCCGATACTTTTTGGAGATTCCAAAAGTTATTGCCCCAAACGGGGTGCAACGAGATTTCTCACCCGAAGGGTTGAATGTGGGACCTTGAGTATAAACCCTTTGAGCCATTGGGAACTCTTGTCAACTAGTGTTAGTTATGGGATCTTTGCTCACATGACTCTCCAGCACCATGCTTTTCTGAAACGCCTTTTGAAACGAGCCAGAATTTTTGTAAATGACTTGAAAAGCCTCTTTATGAAATTTGCTCACCTAACAACTAGTAGTATCTAACATAGATCAAAGAATATAGCCACCACTGCCAGTGAACTAAGTTTAAATTTCATTTCATTCTTTTTTTGAAAGTCTGCAGTAATTTGATTCATTGGGCAATGCACTGACGGTGGCTGAAGAACAGGCCTCCATCACTGCTGCTGCAAGTTGGCACACATGGGTAACTGGCCTCTCCTCCCTGTCAGGTCCTCGTCATGATGCCAAACCGGAGATTGGTAACTCACCATGTGAAGGACTGCAGTCGACTGCATCCTAGATTTTCTGCTGCCTCAGCCGCAACATTTCTGAAACACTTGTGTGCATTGGCATTAATATTAGTCAGTGTATATAAGCAAGGCGGCAACATTTTGGTGCAATTATTAAATCCCCTGTTTGGCCTTGTTATTTTCATTTAAAACGGATTATACGTTTTTAAAAAAGTGAATGACAACACATTTAAAAATAAAGAAACTGATCTATGATTGCGATTTGCAGCCATTCAGTATGTCATGAGAACAATGCGCATTTTGTTTGGAGGTACTAATCCGTACTGCAGATACACATTTCAAAACTGGCTAGGCTGCGTAAGATGTAAAGAAAAGATCTTAATAGTAACTGTAGTTCTGATTAACGCAACAGATAGGTTACCTTATCGGGATAGTCCAAAAGTATAAAATTATGGCCTAAGGAAACAGGGTGCTGTACGCTCCTACCTTATCTTTATAGTCTTCAGTTTTACATCTGTGGAGGAACAGAACAGTTCCCCACCATTGTGCAGGTTGTCCATGAGTTCAGGTTCCTTTTCGATGGACGCTTCGAGACTTACCTGGGGAACTAACCTGCTACCCCTTTAGTGTCAGCTGTGGCTCAGTGGGCAGCACTCTTGCTTCTTGAGTCAGAAGGTTGTGGATTCAAGTCCCACTCCAGGGACTTGAGCATGAAAAAGCTTGGCTGACACTCCAGCGCAGTGCTGAGAGAGTGCTTCACTGTCGGAGGTGCCGTCTTTCGGGTGAGATGTTAAACCGAGGTCCTGTCTGCCCTCTCAAGTGGATGTAAAAGATCCCATGGCACTATTTCGAAGAAGAGCAGGGGAGTTATCCCCGGTGTCCTGGCCAATATTTATCCCTCAATCAACATAACAAAAACAGATTATCTGGTCATTATCATATTGCTGTTTGTGGGAGCTTGCTTGTGCACAAATTGGCTGCCGTGTTTCCTACATCACAACAGTGACTACACTTTTCTTTTTAAAGTACTTCATTGGCTATAAAACGCTTTGAGACGTCCAGTGGTCGTGAAAGGTGCTATATAAAGCCAAGTCTTTACACTTTTGAAGGAGAGAATCGTAGAATCTTACAGCACAGAAGGAGGCCATTCGGCCCATCGTACCTATGCCCGAAGCCTCAAGTGCTGGAACCATCATCCTTTGCTTGCTTTGCGTGCAACGAAGACTCCATGGCAATTGGGATAACTCTTTGTCTTGGTCAATGTTTTCCTTTCAGTCCAGAGGGTTGTACATTGCTAACCGCGCCAGTTCACCCCACCAAGACAAAGCCATGGAACATTATTGAGAAACCCAATGAGCAAACAGAGGAAACTTAGTAGCAGCTTTAACACATGTGAGATGCTGAGAAAACGATTTCTGTTTGTTGGCCGAGGATGCCTGTATTGAATGTTCCCACATGGCTGTTGCACAGATTAATGCACAGCAACAAATGCCTTAGTGGGTGCAGTGCATAAAAACATTTTAAATCCTCCCCTTTTGCTTTCAGAAGAAGTCCCTGGTCATTTTTATTAGAAAATGAAGTGATGTATTACGTGATTGCGTTGATAGGTTTGCTTTTCTTGTCCTTTTTTGGAGAGTCAGAGACAATGAATAATAGCTGGGGTTTGTTTGCAATGAATTTGATTTTTTTTAACGAAAACCATACAAGGTTTGCACTCAAACTGCAGTCCACTGTTGACTGAAATTATTCCTGGAGAAGGTGGGCAGAAAAGGAGAGAACTCTGCTCTGTGTCTCTATTTGTGGCCGATACCTGATCCTGCAACACTTTTAAGCATATTACATTTGGTTAACTCTGAAGAGAACAGAAATAGATACTTTAATTTACTGATATATTTAAAATGTGCAGGTCTTTATTGACATGCAGTGATTGTGTGGGTCTATAGATTTAAAGTCTATTCTGACTTATACAAGATGGATGTACAGGCTTTGGAAAGCGTATTTTAATTTAATCCAAATTATATTGTAACAGCAAGCAACCAACTTTAAAAAAAAAACAATCCAGTCATAAGAAGTGCTTTAATATATTGGCTGGCAATGAAATGCTACAGTAATTGCTATTACTGAACTGAAAAGCTCCGAGCCATTCTGACAGTGGAATGCAAGATTGAAAAGAAATCTGAAACTATTGATGGCGGCTGTCAGAACCAAGCTTCCATTGCTTACGCTATAAATCAAAGAAAATACTATTTCAAAATGTAAGCTCTTTGGAGTAAAGCACCATTGGCTGAGGCACAGGCAGCATAATGAACACACAGACGTCTCTCATCATGATCACATCTCTGGTGGCCATAGGCAACAACCTGTCAAAAGCTGATGAGGTTCATTGAGAGGCCATCAGCAACCTTTGGGCCCCACTTGCATGGCCTGCACCCAACGGGCATCATTAGTGTTCTTTAACTTTGCTCCTTTATAATATTAAGGATGTGGATCCTTTTGAATTACAAGTGTAATTCGGCCTTTTCTTAAATTGGATAAAAGTCACACAGTAATGTGGCAAATAATACAAATTTCACCCTTCAGGCCTTTTCTCAAAAAGGCTTACCATAAGCAGTAGAATTGAAATGATCCTTTTACCAACCTCTCAGAACTGAAGAGGCATTTCTTTGCCCAGCTGCCTCATAACATTAATACTATTTATTTTACTGGCAACTTGCAAATATATATTTTTTTAAATCAGAGTTATGGCATGTCTATGTTCTTGCTATTAATTATCATTTGTATTTAGATTGTGATGAATGGTTACAGTTTCACTTGACTGATAAACTTTACAGCAAATTAAGCAACCAACAACTCGTTTATAGCTGAATGGACCTATTAACTTGGTCACCAATAGGTTGAAATATGCTTTATTGATGTGTAAGGTTGTTCCCTGGAGCACTAAATTCAGCATCTCCCCCGCCTCCCTCCCCCTCCCACGCCAAGTGAGTGTCCCTGTGTAATATATGGCGACATAGGTGTGACGCAAACTATTTCCGTGATCTACAGCAGTCCTTTGATTGCTTGTTGTATTGCAGGTAAGATCAGTAATTCTTCACCTTCCACGTGTCTGCCTCAGTCCTTACAGTATCCAACACAAAATAATTTGTGCTCCTCAAGGTGTAAGATGGTGCTGGGGGATGAAATCCATGACTGGTATCGGCATCAAAAAATCACTTGGTGACGTGCAATGCACAGCTCCTCGACTCCCCACGATCGTCCCTCAACTCCAGCCTCACAAAAGTAGCGTCTTCTGCCTCAGTCTTATTTTCTCCATCTCTCACAATAGCTGTCCTTATAACCTTTCGGAGTGAGATTCTCAATTTAGAGGCAAATATTGACAGATGTGCTCTGTCAACCTGCACCTACTCAGTTGATACTGTCAAACCCATTTTATCTAGGGCCCTGTCAACGAACATAGACAGCAAGCTTAAAGTCCATCAATTTGGACCTGATTTGAAGCCAGGTCCCAAAGGTGAAAGCACATAAGAATTAGGAGCAGGAGTAGGACATAAGGCCCCTCGAGCCCGCACCACCATTCAGTAAGAGCATGGCTGATCTACAACCTCAATACCACTTTCCCACCCTATCCCCATATTCCTTGATTCCCCGAGACAGTGTGGCCACTCATTTTACTGTAATGTTTGCTTAAGAACTGCACTAACCCACCCTGTCCTGATGTTAAATTCAGGCTTAATTTGGTAGAGCTGGTGTTTTCTTGTGCTTTTAGGTTGGTTTATAGGTCAATTATACAAAGTCATCATCATAGGCAGTTCCTCGAATTCAAGGAAGATTTGCTTCCACTCTAAAAGTGAGTTTTATCATTTAACTGAACAGTCCAATGTGGGAATGACAGTCTCTGTCACAGGTGGGGCAGACAGTGGTTGGAGGAAAGGGTGGGTGGCGAGTCTGGTTTGCCGCACACTCCTTCTGCTGTCTGCGCTTGATTTCTGCATGCTCTCGGTGAGGAGACTCGAGGTGCTCAGCGCCCTCCCGGATGCTCTTCCTCCACTTAGGGTGGTCTTTGGCCAAGGATTCCCAGGTGCCGGTGGGGATGTTGCATTTTATCAAGGAGGCTTTGAGGGTGTCTTTGTAACATTTCCTCTGCCCACCTGGGGCTCGCTTGCCATGTAGGAGTTCCAAGTAGAGCGCTTGTTTTGGGAGTCTCGTGTCGGGCATGCAGACGATGTGGCCCGCCCAACAGAGCTGGTTGAGTGTGGTCAGTGCTTCGATACTGGGGATGTTGGCCTGGGCGAGAACACTGATGTTGGTTTGTCTGTCCTTCCAGTGGATTTGCAGGATCTTGCGGAGGCAGCGTATGTGGTATTTCTCCAGCACTTTGAGGTATCTACTGTATATAGTCCACGTCTCTGAGCCATACAGGAGGGCGGGTATCACTACTGCCCTGTAGACCATAAGCTTGGTGCCAGATTTGAGGTCATGCTCTTCAAACACTCTCTTCCTCAGGTGACCGAAGGCTGCGCTGGTACATTGGAGGCGGTGTTGGACCTTGTCATCGATATCTGCCCTTGCTGATCATAGGCTCCCGAGTTATGGAAAATGGTCCAAGTTGTCCAAGGCAGCGTCGTGGATTTTGATGACGGGGTGCGTTGTGCTGTTTGGTGGGGTCAGGTTGGTGGAGGACCTTTGTCTTACAGATGTTTAGTATGAGGCTCAAGCTTTTGTACGCCTCGGTGAAGATGTTGACGATGGCTTGGAGTTTGGCCTCCCAGAGTCACAATGCGAATTCTGTCCACTAAGGATTACAACGGACATGGTCTTCACCGCGCGACAGCTACAAGAGAAATGCAGGGAACAGCACCAATCCTTGTACATGGCCTTCTTTGACCTCACAAAGACCTTTGACAATGTCAACCGTGAGAGACTATCGAGCGTCCTCCTGCGTTTCGGCTGCCCCCAAATGTTTGTCACCATTCTCCGTCTGCTCCATGACGACATCCAAACTATGATCCTGACCAACGGATCCACCACAGACCCAACCCATGTCCGGACTGGGGTCAAGCAGGGCTGCGTCATCGCACCGACCCTCTTCTTGATCTTCCTCGCTGCAATGCTCCATCTCACGCTCAACAAGCTCCCCGCTGGAGTGGAACTAAACTATAGAACCAATAGAAACCTGTTCAACCTCCGCCGCCTCCATTCCATATCCAAGGTCGTCCCATCCTCTATCTATTCGGCCCGTCGAGCCCGTGCCGGCCCTCTGCAAGACCACTTCAGCCAGTCCCACACCCCCGCCCTTTCCCCGTAGCCCTGTAAATTTTTTTTCCTCAGGTACTTATCCAATTCCCTTTTGAAATCCACGATTGAGTCTGCCTCCACCACCCTTTCAGGCAGCGCATTCCAGATCCCAACCACTCGCTGCGTAAAAGGGTTTTCCTCATATCGCCTTTGGTTCTTTTGCCAATCACCTTAAATCTGTGTCCTCTGGTTCTCGACCCTTCTGCCAATGGGAACAGTTTCTTTCTATCTACTTTGTCCAGACCCCTCATGATTTTGAACACCTCGATCAAATCTCCTCTCGACCTTCTCTGTTCTAAGGAGAACAACGGCAGCTTCCCCAGTCTATCCACGTGACTGAAGTCCCTCATCCCTGGACTATTCTCTAAGGCCTTCACATCCTTCCTAAAGTGCGGTGCCTAGAATTGGATACCAATTACCCCCATAGTGTTCAACAGCAGTGCCAGTTGTATTATGACATGGGAGATGAATTTTATCCGATCTATTTAAAAACAAATCTTAATTTGTGAATTAAGTTTAGGTCTGGTTCTTTTAATTTGCATTTTGTGGAGTAAGTAGCAGAACCCCATAGATTTTCTAGTTAGGGTTTCACTAGAAAATCTGCTTTTTTCCACTGGTATTGGAGACTGTCAGGGTTAATAAATCAGCTGTTACTGTCAGCTGTGGCTCAGTGGGTAGCACACCTGTCTCTGAGTCAGAAGGTTGTGGGCTCAAGACCCACTCCAGGGACTTAAGCACATAAATCTAGGTTGACACTCCAGTGCAGAGCTGAGGGAGCACTGCACTATTGGAGGTGCTGTCTTTCAGATGAGACATTAAACCGAGGCCCCGTCTGCTTTCTCAAGTGGAAGTTAAAGATTCCATGGAAATATTTTGAAGAATAGCAGGGGAGTTATCCCCGATGTCCTGGCCAACATTAAACACTCACTCAACATAACCAAAAACAGATTACCTGGTCATTATCACATTGCTGTTTATGGGAGCTTGCTGTGAGCAAATTGGCTGCCGTGTTTCCCACATTGCAACAGTGACTACACTCCAAAAGTATTCCATTGGCTGTAAAAGGCGCTATATAAATCCAAATCTTCTTTCTATGTTGTTACACATGCACTTGAGACAGAAATCTTTTAAGATGCAGCTACAGATGAGTTTATTTAGTGTTTGTCTTAAAATAATGATAACAAATAAGCTTCTAGGATGCTTATTTAAAAATCTTTTATTTATCTCATTGTAACTTTCCAGGGCAGGCTCAGTACTGTCTAATGTGCAGTGTTATTTTCTCCAATGTATTAAATATCTTTTCTTGAACATTCCTGTAACTGAAATTACAGAATGTCCAGATTTTCAAAATGAAATAGGGAGTCGGGTTGGAATGGTGGTGAGATTTACTTAGAAAAATTATATTCGGATTTCCATATTTACGATTGACTGCAGTGTATGACTGCGCTGCATAATGTTTCAATGATTGTCGGCTGCAATGATTTTAGACTGGGTCAAAAGGGCAATACAGACTAGGAATTACATTTGCCGTGACAAAGCAGTTTACTTGATAAGTGCCCTGGATTCAATAGCTACCCCTTCCATCACTGGACTATCTACAAGATGCATTGCAGCGACTCAACAAAGTTACCTTGATAACTGCTGCCTGCTTCGTGATGTAGCACTGGGATGCAGCAAGATCGTGGACCTCCAGGTTCCCATTCCAAGTCACCTTCCTGACTTGGACATAGATCGGCATTCCTGCGGTGTCACTGGGTCAATATCCCGGAATTCCCTACCCAGTCCTAATGTGGGAGTACCATCGCCCACATGGACGGCAGTGTGTCAAGAACATGTGCCATCGCCGCCTTCTCAGGCCCAACTGCGGATGGGCAATATTAGCCACCTTGCCAGCGATGTCAACATCCTGCGAACAAAAATAAAAGCAACTGTTGCATATAGGAAGAAATAAAAGTGGACAACGTTAGCAGTCTATAAATTGTGTGGAAATAGTAAAGGGGGAACTTGAAAGAAACTGAGGTTTATTGGTACACTCAACAATTCCATCAAAAAGCAAATGGAATGCTGAACTATCGTACGTGCCAAGCTACAAACCTCAGAAAAGCTGACAGTTCAAAACAGCGTAAAACTGAATAACCACTCTGAAAAATTGCCTCTGAACAAGGCCACTGCTTCAAGGGGACTGAATGAGTTAATATCCTTTTTATTACATTGAATTTCAGGATTTTTATTAGTGTTTTGGGATCACATTCCTCAATTCAGTTTGCTTTTTCCGTGAAAACAGAAACACAATGGCCTCATGAATGCTAACTTGCCAACTGCTCACTTCAGGAGGAGATGTGCAGTTTTTCCAGCCTCCGGTCTGTTCATGTGCGAGTCTAGAAAACAACTGATTCAGGGACGCTGAAGTCCTCAGTGGATCATGCGCTGAAGTGTTGTTGCACTGATTTAGGCCAGGCTGCAACTCGTCTTGTGCGCATATGTGTGCCTGCGTGAGTGTGCGTCCATGTGCGTGTGTGTGTCCGTGTGTGAGTGTGTGTCCGTGTGTATGTCTGTGAGTGTGTGTCCGTGTGTGAGTGTGTGTCTGTGTGTGTGAGTGTGTGTCCGTGTGTGTGTCAATGTGTGAGTGTGTATCCGTGTGTGTGTCTGTAAGTGTGTGTCCATGTGTGAGTGTGTGTCCGTGTGTGTGTCCGTGTGTGAGTGTGTGTCCGTGTGTGTGTCCGTGTGTGTGTCCGTGTGTCAGTGTGTGTCCGTGTGGGAGCGTGTGTCTGTGTGTGTGTGTCCGTGTGTGAGTGTGTATCCGTGTGTGTGTCCGTGTGTGAGTGTGTGTCCGTGTGTCAGTGTGTGTCCGTGTGGGAGCGTGTGTCTGTGTGTGTGTGTCCGTGTGTCAGTGTGTGTCCGTGTGTGTGTCTGTGTGTGAGCGTGTGTCCGTGTGTGTGTCCGTGTGTCAGTGTGTGAGCGTGTGTCTGTGTGTCCGTGTGTGAGCGTGTGTCCGTGTGTGTGTTCGTGTGCGAGTGTGTGTCCGTGTGTGTGTCCGTGTGTGTATCCGTGTGTCAGTGTGTGTCCATGTGTGAGCGTGTGTCTGTGTGTGTGTGTCCGTGTGTGAGTGTGTGTCCGTGTGTGTGTCCGTGTGTGTGTCCGTGTGTGAGTGTGTGTCCGTGTGTGTGTCCGTGTGTGAGTGTGTGTCCGTGTGTGTCCGTGTGTCAGTGTGTGTCCGTGTGGGAGCGTGTGTCTGTGTGTGTGTGTCCGTGTGTGAGTGTGTATCCGTGTGTGTGTCCGTGTGTGAGTGTGTGTCCGTGTGTCAGTGTGTGTCCGTGTGGGAGCGTGTGTCTGTGTGTGTGTGTCCGTGTGTCAGTGTGTGTCCGTGTGTGTGTCTGTGTGTGAGCGTGTGTCCGTGTGTGTGTCCGTGTGTCAGTGTGTGAGCGTGTGTCTGTGTGTCCGTGTGTGAGCGTGTGTCCGTGTGTGTGTTCGTGTGTGAGTGTGTGTCCGTGTGTGTGTCCGTGTGTGTATCTGTGTGTCAGTGTGTGTCCATGTGTGAGCGTGTGTCTGTGTGTGTGTGTCCGTGTGTGAGTGTGTGTCCGTGTGTGTGTCCGTGTGTGTGTCCGTGTGTCAGTGTGTGTCCGTGTGGGAGCGTGTGTCTGTGTGTGTGTGTCCGTGTGTGAGTGTGTGTCCGTGTGTGAGTGTGTGTCCGAGTGTGTGTCCTTGTGTGTGTCCGTGTGTCAGTGTGTGTCCGTGTGGGAGCGTGTGTCTGTGTGTGTGTGTCCGTGTGTCAGTGTGTGTCCGTGTGTGTGTCTGTGTGTGAGCGTGTGTCCGTGTGTGTGTCCATGTGTGTGTCCGTGTGTCAGTGTGTGTCCTTGTGTGAGCGTGTGTCTGTGTGTCCGTGTGTGAGCGTGTGTCCGTGTGTGTGTTCGTGTGTGAGTGTGTGTCCGTGTGTGTGTCCGTGTGTGTATCCGTGTGTCAGTGTGTGTCCGTGTGTGAGCGTGTGTCTGTGTGTCAGTGTGTGTCCGTGTGTGAGCGTGTGTCCGTGTGTGTGTTCGTGCGTGAGTGTGTGTCCGTGTGTGTGTTGTGCGTGAGTGGGTGCGTCCGTGTGGCTTGTGTATGTGTCTGTGTGTATGCACATGCGTGCGCAGTACAAGTTATTCTCCCTCCCTGGCTGGCCTCCCACATTCTACCCTACGGAAACTTGAGGTGATCCAAAACTCGGCAGCCCATGTCCTAACTCGCACCAAGTCCCACTCACCCATCACCCTTGTACTCGCTGACCACATTGGCTTCCGGTTAAACAACACCTTGATTTCAAAATTCTCATCCTTGTTTTCAAATCCCTCCATGGCCTCGTCCCTCCCTATCTCTGTAATCTCCTCCAGCCCCACAACCCCCCCAAGATATCTGCGCTCCTCTAATTCTGCCCTCTTGAACATCCCTGATTATAATCACTCAACCATTGGTGGCCGTGCCCTCAGCTGCCTGGGCCCCAAGCTCTGGAACTCCCTCCCTAAACCTCTCCGCCTCTCTACCTCTCTTTCCTCCTTCAAGACGCTCCTTAAAACCTACCTCTGTGATCAAGCTTTTGGTCACCTGCACTAATTTCTATTTATGCGGCTCGGTGTCAAATTGTTTTATCTCATAACACTCCTGTGAAGCGCCTTGGGACGTTTCACTACGTTAAAGGCGCTATATAAATACAGGTTGTTGTTGTTGGACTGCAAGTTTATGAGGGCTCCGTGTGTGTGTGTGTGTGTGTGTGTGTGGACATGGGAACTGCAGATGGCTGCATGGCTGTTTGCTGAGAGCTTGTTTTGTGGTTTCTCGCATCATGCTCGGTGGAACTGTGTCCTCGGTGCAACTCTGTGCTGGCACTTCCCGGAAACTGTGAGTCTGAGAAAAGCTGCCCCGCCAAAGGCAACTGTACTACAAGACAATTGGGATGAAAGTATTCTTCACACAAAGGACATAGTTGTTCTTCTATGCTGAAGGCACTCTGTGGCGAAGACAGATTTTAAAATTTTCAGTTGCACTGTATTAAAATTTTAGCAAGAAGGGAGACTTTGGGAGTGAAGTTGTTATTGGGCGTTGAAGTAAAATGGGCGCTGCTGAACCCACAGCCTGGTTTTGAGTATAGGAGCAGGGAGGTCTTACTGCAGTTGTACAGGGCCTTGGTGAGGCCACACCTTGAATATTGTGTTCAGTTTTGGTCTCCTAACTTGAGGAAGGACATTCTTGCTATTGAGGGAGTGCAGCGAAGGTTCACCAGACTGATTCCCGGGATGGCAGGACTGACATATGAAGAAAGACTGGATTGACTAGGCTTATATTCACTGGAATTTAGAAGAATGAGAGGGGATCTCATAGAAACATGCAAAATTCTGATGGGTTTAGACAGGTTAGATGCAGGATGAATGCTCCCGATGTTGGGGAAATCCAGAACCAGGGGTCACAGTCTAAGGATAAGGGGTAAGCCATTTAGGACCGAGATGAGGAGAAACTTCTTCACTCAGAGAATTGTGAACCTGTGGAATTCTCTACCCCAGAAAGTTGTTGAGGCCAGTTCGTTAGATATATTCAAAAGGGAGTTAGATGTGGCCCTTATGGCTAAAGGGATCAAGGGGTATGGAGAGAAAGCAGGAATGGGGTCCTGAAGTTGCATGATCAGCCATGATCATATTGAATGGTGGTGCAGGCTCGAAGGGCTGAATGGCCTACTCCTGCACCTATTTGCTAAGTTTCTATGTTACACCCAGTCCTTTTTTTTCCCATTGGCAAAAATGTTATAAATATATCCTCGCCCTGGCATAAAGCGAGGAGCCACCGTATTGAGAGAGCCCTCTGCTCCTCTCAAACCGTGGCGCACACGAGCCACTCTCAGACACGCAGTGCAGGGAGGGGCGCGGGTACCAGGAACCTGCTCAGGGCACGCACACGTGGCAGGCCAACCTCAGCTCTCGCACAACTACCTCTCCTTGGCTTGAGAAAGTGGGCAATATGGATTTAACATTTAGACCGAAGAATTATAACTAATTTTTGGGAAAATAAAGTAATTCATACTTCTCGCATCCTCTCACCCCCCCCACCCCCCCAACCCCTTTCCCTGTCGTCGAGATTAATGATCAGTTTCTATTTTACCATAAAGAAGCTTAACTTCCATAAATATTCATCTCATACATTGCCAACACCCCTTACACACTGTTCACCAGGCCAGAAAAACAGCTTTTCTGGGTCTGGCTGACCTTGTCTCACAATACACACTCCTTCTGTGCTAAAATGTCTCACATGGCCATGTAGACCTGGAATATTGGTTTGCAGTGACTCAATGCAAGCATCGTGACCAGAGCTGAGCGTCACTCCAAAAACTCACAGATGGCCACGATGAAGCTCATAGTCAAGAGAATAGAATACAAGTTGGAGGAGGTCCTTTTGCAAGTTCTGGTCAGACTGCCCTTTGAAGACACAAGGGAGACGTTTCAGATCTGGGGAGAATGCAAAGAATATTTAAATTGGTTCCCAGAGTCAGAAGGCAGAACGATGAAGGACTGAATCGATTTGGACATTTCAGCCTTGTAATAAAGGTTCTGAGACGTATGCAAGATGGTGAATGGTTTGGATAAGATAAATCCAGAAGACTACTTCAAAATAAGCTGTGAGAATAGGGCCAGGGGGAAAAGGTATAAATTAGGAAAATGCAAATTAAGGATTAAGTTCAGAAAGATCTGATTCACATGAACTGTGATTCAACACATGGAATGAACTTCTGAGTAAAGTAATAGGTGACCAGAGCTGCAAAGAGGAGTGGACTCCAACCACTGCACAACCCAGTACTGTTTTGAGTATATTTACTTAAGTTGTGTTTCCACAATACTTGGATTGTTACCCCATAAGCATGTCTCACCTGCTTTCTGGATTTACTGACTCTGCAAAACTGGAAGAGATTCTCAACACACATTGCCTCATCAAACAAGTCACATGGTCCTGGTTGCAGCTTTTTTTCCTGTTGAACCAATAGAATTCAACGTATGGCATGAGAGATGTATTTGAGGCTGTTAAATTAGAAAAATGCAACAACTCAGCAGTGTCAGCTGTGGCTCAGTGGGTCTGAGTTAGAATGACGTGGGTTTAAATCCCACTTCAGGGACTTGAGCACCTAAATCCAGCCTGACACACCAGTGCAGTGCTGAGGGAGGGCTGCATTGTCGGAGGTGCCGTCTTTCGGCTGAGACGTTAAACCGAGGCCCTGTCTGCTCTCTCAGGTGGACATAAAAGATCCCACGGTACTATTTTGAAGAAGAATGGGGGAGTTTTTCCTCAAATATTTATCCCTCAATCGACATCACTAAAAAAAACAGATTATCTGGTCATTATCACATTGCTGTGTGTGGGAGCTTGCTGTGTGCAAATTGGCTGGCGCGTTTCCTACATTACAACAGTGACTACATTTAAAAGTACTTCATTGGCTGTAAAGCGCATTGTGGCGTCCGGTGGCCGTGATAGGCGCTATATAAATACAAGTCTTTCTTTTCACTGAGGTAAGAGTAACAACTTTGGTCTAAGGTAAATCGACAGAAAGCACGAGCAGGCGAGGCTGTCCAACATCGCATTGTTGTGCAGTCAGTTATCTCCTTGAAAAACACGTCATTCACCAGGGATGGTGACCTGTCCACCTATCCGGCAGCTTTTAAACACGTTTGACTATCTCTTTGGCCTATTATGATAGATTACTGCACATTTAACTGCATTGCTTGTTACGATGAATTTTGCAAGCCTGATAGTGCAAAAGCTTTGCTCGCCTGTTCCATTCATGAGTTATTTGACAGGGAGCTTTGGAGTTGAAGTACAGGGAGGCTGAATATGGGCACAGATTGGATTACAAAAATATTTTTTGTGATACAATCGCTCATAGATCAGATGCCAAAAATTCCGATGACAGCTCAGGGACATTCTGCATTTAATATCGTGGATTTGATAAAATGAACCAGATTTTGCTGAACAAATAACGGTGTGTGAACGACGAGCGTTGTTAATGTGCAAATCGGCCAGTAACTTGTAGCGAGAAAAAGACACCCTGTGAATGGTGAATCGCCACAAGTTGCTGGTCGACTTGCTTCGCGAACATCTTGCCCTTTACCTCCCGTGATTTTAATGAAGTCGCACATTAGTTGCCCATTAAACTCGTCAAAGAAAGTTAAGTCTAGTAATTAATAGGGTAAGTACCCTTTTAACAAACTGATAATTGTTAATCCTCGATTCCAAGGGACTACCTAGGAAGAGAAGAAGAATTGTTAATGACTGCCAATCAACCTCTCTTGTTCAGAAAACGAACAATTAAAAGTGTGGAATCTCATTCCTTCAGGTTGTGAATTGTTATTGGAGATTTTAAAAATGTCAAATTTTTAAAGTTGACATTTGTTCCTTACTTTTCTTTTCTGCCTCTAATTCTCTCTCTCTCTCTCTTAATCCAGTCTTTCCCTCTCTTTCTGTATCTGATTTGACATTGAATTCGCCCACTCTAATTCACCCTCCTTCTCAATCCTCCTGCTATTTGTTTCTCATTCCTTAAATCGAGGAGATAGACTGTTGTTCTGGTTGTTCAGGGCAGTTCCCAGATGCCCCCTCGTCCTCGCTGTGGTGTTATCAGCACACTTCCAGCAACTCTGTGGGCAAAGATGTTAAAAGCCTAAATTAGCACGAACAAGTTAACCAATGAGGCTCACCATGAGGTGCCCCACTCCAGCAAAATCTGGGCCATTTTCTCCTTCACTACGGGCTGGAAAATTCATAGGGTCATTTATGGCAAGAGTTGGCGCTGCCAGTCAACAATCGAAAGCAGCACCTTTGTACCCCATGTGTGTCACAGTGTCATTGGGTGAACGCAACTCCTGTTTAACACAGGAGAAAGAAAGAATTGCATTTATATAGCGCCTTTCATGACCACAGGACATCCCAAAGCGCTTTACAGCCAATGAAGTACTTTTTGGAGTGTAGTCACTGTTGTTCTGTAGGAAATGTGGCAGCCAATTTGCGCACAGCAAGCTCCCACAAACAGTAATGTGATAATGACCGGATATTCTGTTTTAGAAATGCTGATTGAGGGCCAAATATTGGCCAGGACAATGAGGATAACTCCCCTGCTCTTCTTCAAAATTGTGCCACGGGATCTTTTTACGTGCACCTGAGAAAGCAGACAGAGCCTCGATTTAGCGTCTCATCTGAAAGACAACACTTCCGGCAGTGCAGCACTCCCTCAGCACTGCATTGGAGAGAAAGCCTAGATTTATGTGCCCAAGTCTCTGGAGTGGGACTTGAACCCACCACCTTCTTGACTCAGAGGTGAGAGTGCTATCCATTGTGCCACGCTGACTGTATGGGATAAGAGGGGGTCGGTGGGGTGTGGGGGTGGGGTGCGGAACAAGTCTTTAGAAAACCTAGAATGGTTGAAGATTTCAGCAGCAGGCTGATGGGGGTGATGGGTAAGTACTGGACATGTCGCCAGATTGCGGTAACTGTCAGGTAGCTGTAATAGATGGCACAAGTGAGGTTTTGCAGTACTTTTAAAGCATGCTTTCAAGTGGAAGACCTGGTATAGGCACCCAAAGATGTGAGCAAGGCAATGGAAGGAGCACAAATGTTGATGACCAACCTTCAAACATTCTTGGATGAGATGCAATAAAGGAGAAAGAGAGAGAGCGAGTTCCACCTCTCTCACCCCTTGAATTGCAGAACAATGCCAGAAACGGATGAGGTAACACCCTGGCTGCTGGTCCTTTTCTTCCTTGGATACTGACACACTCTTCACCCTCTAAAATTAATAGCTGCACAAGTAACCCTTCACACTGCACTGTGGCTGAGGGCCACTAACTCGGGATCTTGCAATGCATGTTTCCGTCCCCTCGAACAGCAATTAGTTGCATGCACCAGCTTAAAAATCCCCTCGGCCACTTTAATAGGGTGACACCAGCAGATCCATTACATCATCTGTGTAGAACGCCTGTGAAAGGCAAGGCGACTGGAGTGAGCGTGCCAGACATCGGAGAGCCAACTCCCTATGAGGCGCGGTCTATGGCACTGCTGGGGAGGCAACTCTGCTCTACCTGCGGGAGGTGGTGAGATCGCTGAGACAGTGGAGGTGGCAGGTTAGTGGATGCAGACCCAGACAATGGCCATGACATACCCGTGAGGCACCCGATAGCAAGGCAATGTCCATCGGAAATCAGATACCTGGTACTGAGGTACTACATTCCTACTGGAGGTGGGGGTAAAATATTCCGGTGGTCTCACCCAGTGTCAGACCATCAGAGACAAGGCCAACACTGAAAATGCCAATTTGCTGAAATAGTCTCTCAGAAATCAATACTTTCAGAGTCCAGGTGTTTTTCTACATGTATTTGAAAATGTGAAGTTTGGAGATCTTGGGTTCATGGACATCAAATTCTAACAATTTTGACAAGTTGTTTAATGTCTTTGCGGAGTGAGGATGAGGGCCATTGCTCAGTACTCTTGCTCAGTGCTGCATTTTCTTTCTCTGGTTTCCACTACACCTGCCTCTTCAAACACTGATCCACAATTATCCCACAGGAGCTGCACTTGAAACAGGATCAGTCGACCATAGGAGGTTGCTCTGAGGAAGAACAGTTTTATGAGGCGGTTTACTTAAGAACCCAACTCAAGAATCCTTTACAATCGCAGTGAGTAACCTTGAGCGTTGGGTACTTCTGAACTCAGCTTATTAAGCTGGGGCTGCTGGGCAGAAAATCATTTCCTGAGCCTGATTTCTTTTTAAAGTAGATATTGCCGAACAATTCACTTCCATGTGAGACGGCCCAGTGTGCTTTGTTTTTTTAGCTATTTGCAAAAGTCTTCTTCTTCATTTAACTTGTGTGTTGTCTGGTATATTTATAAGGAATTACTTTGTTTAAATTGTGCAATTTACTTAATTGGGATTTAATCAGCTAAAGCTGTTTATTTGCTCTGTCTCATTATTACTTGCACCTGATCTCCATTCCTGCTCAGTCTGCCTGTTTTACATTTGGATTTTGTTCACTTCTTCTTGATCTATACCTCGGGGAATTATTTCCCTTTTTCTGGCAGAAAAGGACCTCCTTTTTACAGCTGTTAGATAATCTTTGTCCATTGTCTGCATGTTTGTTTATTGCTCCTTGTTACTCAGCTTGTGAACTTTGACTTCTCAGGCGAGTGCTTGATCTTGAAGTTGTTTAGTAATTAAGGTCATTTCTGCAGAAGTCAAGGTTGTTGGGGAAACTTGTGTTGAAGTCGGCGAGAGATTTTGTTCACGTTTGAATAGCAATGTATCCTGCCCCCATCAGGCTGAGGGCTAAATTCCAAAGGGTGAGTGAGTGCCCCTTTCTGCAGGGTAGCTCCCTCTAAGGTCATTGCAAGAAGTTGAAAGGGACATTCCATTGTCACTCTACTTGGCTTTCCTGTTCGAGCTGACGGGTTGTACAGTGGTCCGAGGGATTAGCCCGAGATACCTTAAAACAGATTGAATTGAGGAAACTTTTCATGCATTTAATGAAAAACAATTGCAACATGTGCTACTTTGTTGATCCTAATACCATTTTGGTTCAGAAATGGTAGAGCAGGTTGTTTACGGGTAGGGTGAATGATTTATGGGCCAGTTGACCTCTTGTTCCATTCTTTATGTTCTGGGTTGTACTAAATCTATTTTAAAACAAATTATCAGATGTTTACAGGCGCTATTTAAGATTGAATAAGTGATACATGTCTGGAATAATCTACAAGAGAGAAGATGGTGGGGTAAAATAGGAGTTGTTTGAAATACAACCAAGTGCCACACTAAGCATTTAGTCTTTCATATGGATGAGATTTGATGGGCTGAGTGGTTTACTCCTATTCTATGTAAAACATTCAGCCCCTCGAGCCTGTTCTACCATGTGATTAGATCATAGCTGATCTACCTTTACTCCATCTGCAATTCTTGGTTGTGTAACCCTTAATACCCTTGCCTACCTATCAATCTCAGTTTTGAAATGTTAAATTTACCCCCCCCCCCAGCTATTTTGAGTGGGATACTTTCATATCTTGTCCACCCTTTTGTGTGAATAAATGCTTTCTCACATCACCCCTGAACAGCCTCGCTCTCAGTTTAAGATTATGCCCCTTGTTCTAGGATTTCCCACCAGAGGAAATAGTTTTCCGACTCTATCATACCCTTTCATCATCTTAAGCACCTCAATTACATCTTCCCTTCATCTTCTATACTCCAGGGAATACAAGCCTTGACTATGCAACCTGTCCTCATAATTTAACTCTTTTAGTTTTGTAATTCCTGACTTTCATTTTGTTATTAATCACATTTCAAAGAAAATGATCTCTTTTCCAAACTTTGTGTCAATCGCTCAGACAGAAAGTTAAGAGAAAGGGATTCCCTTTAATTTATAGTGGGCCATTGATAAGGGAGAATAGAATGTTGGAAATATACAGCGGGCCAGGCAGCATATGTGGAGAGAGAAACTGAGTTAACGTTTCAGCTCGATCACCTTTCATCAGAACTGGAAAAAATTAGAGATGTTAACAGATTTTAAGCAAGGGCAGGGAAAGTGGGGAGGGGAAGGCAGGAGTCATTAAATGATAAAAGCAGCTTTGTCATTTATTCACTCATTTATTTTGGATTTCCAGCATTTGTATTTGTGTTGAGAATAGAATGTTGTTCTCTTCCAGCTAAGGGATGTCCGTGCTGGGGAATAATATACATTGTTTCTGGGTATCCAGTGTTGGCATTGAACACTGATCAGCAGATATGGATCCCTCTGAATACAACAGTTGTCCCCGTACTTTGAGTGAAGTTGCCAATTTGGGTTGAATTGTGTGTCATGTGTTGTGGGCTACGCCTAGCACAAACTGCACCAAGTCTTTCCAAATGATTGGAACCAGCAGAAGAAGATGACCTGTGAAATGTATGCGCCTGAGTATGCTCACAGGGTTTATGGAGCTGTTGAGTTGGGAGTGGCTTAGCCAGTCACGTGATGTTCACAAGACTCAATAAAACCCCAGCCAGTTGGGTTCGGGGGATCCACGATGAGGCAGGTGGTTGTGAGCCTGGTGGATGAACCGGTAATGTGTAGTGTGATTGTTAAACCTTTGCTAATAAACCAACTAGTTCTTAATAGCAATGTGTTGCTATGAATTCTTAAGCGAAGAACCCATGAAGCAAATACATTCTAACCTTCAACCCATCTATCTGGGCATGATTCAAACCCAAGCCCTGGAGGTAAAGATAACCTGCTAACCCAGGTCATCATTGTAATATATGTGGGTAGAATAAATGAAGGATAGAGATATGATGAGTTACTCGTGCATGTACTTGTTTTATTAGGCCAGAGTGAACTGAGCATGCTATGTGACAATACATTACACTGCTGTCCCCTTTTTAAAAAATGTATGTATTTCCCTCTCAAATACAACAAAACTATGGTTCCACCTTTCCCAGCATTACATATCCCACGTAACAAAAACTCCTGGCTTTTTTTTCTTTTAAATGAGCTTCAAATCCAGTTTAGTAACAGGTTTGCGGAGCTGTCCTGATCTCCTTGCAGTAGGTTTCGGTATTGAACCAATTTTCGGACTGTTTTGTTTTGGTTCCGAACTTGAAGATGATCCTGTTTCTATCTCGACTTGTTTGAACCGGATACTTTGGTTACTGAAGTTTGAACTGAGTCAAACTAATATGTGTTCAGGATCAGGTGGTTCATGGTCATGTCTTGGTTCATCTCTAGCAGAGATCATTTGATCTACATTAACACTTCGGATGGTGTCACCAATTTCAACCAAACCTACTATGGTTGCTACATCCCACTTGTGTGAACTCGACTTGCCAGGGGGACTGAGAACACGAACACACTCGTTTTGTTTGAAACTGTGTTTATTCTGATAACATTCCCATCTCAATTGTTTCTATTTAACTCTTGAGGCCAAATTCGGTTGAACAAGACTTGGTTGTGTTCTCAATCGCCTCTTCAAGAGTTCTGCTGGGGCATGTCCTGTTGCAGTGTGCGGAGTAGTTCGGTATTTCAGCAAGAAATTTGCCAATCGTTGCTTTGTGCTGAGTCCTGAACAATCCTGCAACACTTGTTTATTGAGAGCTTCTTTCACTATTCTCACTGACCTTTCAGCTGCTCCGTTTGAAGCAGGACGATGTGATGGAACGAGAGTGTGTTTGATACCATTCCATTTCATGAATTCTTGGAATAAAGCAGAACGGAACTGAGTGCCATTGTCTGAAACAAGCTCTTCAGGTAAGCCATGAAATGCAAAGATAGACCTCAACTCATCGATGGTACATTCAGTTGTAGTATTTGAACCCATGAGTTTCACTTCAATCCACTTTGAGTGACTATCTACAAGTACCAAGAAAAAATCATTTGCTTTCCCACAGAAATCTACACCGTACTCTCTGGAAAGCTCTACGGGTTGCAGCGGAGTGTTGGGTGGTTTGTTTCTGCAATTTTGGCAAATGCTGCATTTGCTGGCAAGTGATTCAAGATCACTGTCCAATCCAGGCCAGCAAACAAAGCTTCTTGCAATTGATTTCATCCTGACAATCCCACCACTCTGTTTCCCCACTTGATACAATCTTGCTCACAAAACACTTCAGTCCAACGGTTATGGAATGGTTTCACTTACAAGCGTCTTAAGCTTCCTGTTGCGATTTTATGCACTTCCACTGATCATCCTTCTCCAGGAGCTGGTGCAATGGAGTTGCTAACTGAGGCAAGAAACATGCACAGTACTGGACCATTCCAAGGAAAGATCTTAACTCGGACATGTTCTGTGGTATTGGAGCATTGATGACAGCATCAACTGGTTGCAAGCCATTTGCATCAACTACCAGACCACGGGTCACACCTTTGGGCTGCACATAAGCACATTTGCTCCTTTACAATTTGACATTGTGGGTGTTTAACCAAGTGAAACACTCTATCTAACATTTCTAGATTTTTTTTCCTTGCTGCTTGTTATGATCAGCACATCATCTTGATTGCATTAGCAATTTGGAACTCCTTGCAAAATCCTATCCATCGTAGCCTGGAAGATTTTGTGGAGGACTTTACACCATACAGTAGCTTGGTGTATGAGTACAGTCCCTTGTGTATGTTGATGGTGAGATACTGTTGACTCTTTGTCAACATTCAGCTGAACGTAAGTGTGCGACAGTCAAGCTTGGAGACAACCTTTGACCCAGAGAATGCTGCATATAAATTTTGCGATGTAGGTAACGGGTACTGCTCATCGTCAACTGCTTGGTTGATAGTAACTTTATAGTCGCTGCACAATCATACAGTTTCATCTGCTTTGGGCACCACCACAATCTGGGTAGCCCATTCACGTTTGTCAGTTTTTACTAGCACTCTGTTCTCTGTGAGCTTCGCTAGCTCTTCCTGTAGTGTCCTTACACCTTGCTATAGAATCACACGAGGGCATGTACTGCAGACAAAGTCACTACGTGACCTGAACCGTTATTCCCAGGACCAAAAGGTGCTGACCCTGCGTGGGTCCTCCCTTTATATATCTGGATGACCAGGTGAGGAGTGTCTCCCACAAGTTCACCCCCTGTGGTCAAGGTGTGGATTACTCAGGTGTATACAGTGTACAGTATTACATAAAGGTTACAGTTATGTGAAGGTTACAAACATAACATCACCTCCCCTCAACGTTTTTGGGTCAAAGATTGAGTCTTTCAGGCGGTCGACGCTCTCGTGGAGCGCCGCAGTTGGGGCTCTGGTGATTGGGCCTTGGCATGCGTCTCTGTTGCCTGAGGTGATTCCGGCCTGTCCAGGCTGGCCGCAGGGACTGTGCATGCTGTTGAATGTCCTTGTTGCTCGTTCACTGGCAGTGGTGTGGGTAACATCTCATGATCTTCCTCAGGTTCCTCAGTGTCCATGCTGAACCTTTTCTTTATTTGGTCCAGATGTTTGCAGCTTATCTGCCCATTGTTAAGTCTGACCACTATGATCCTATTCCCCTCTTTGCCAATTACAGTACCCTCAAGCCACTTGGGTCCCAAAGCATGATTGAGAACGAATACAGGATCATCGATTTCTATGCATCTCCCCACTGAGTTGCGATCATGGCACTCGATTTGGGACTGGCGCGTGCCCTCAACAATGTCTGACAGGGCTGGATGAATGAGGGACAGCCACGTTTTAAGCGTGTGTTTCATGAGTATTTCCGCGGGCGGGATTCCCGTGAGCGAATGCGGGCGGTACTGAAGGGAGGGTCCTTGAATCCAGAGCATGCCCTGTTTTATGATTTAGACCGCACGTTCTGCCTGGCCATTGGAAGCCGGCTTGAACAGTGATGTCCTGACATGTTTGAGACCATTACCCGACACAAACCCCTGGAATTCATAGCTCGTGAAACACGGGCCATTGTCGCTGACCAGGATGTCCGGCAAGCCGTGGGTCGCAAAGACCGTACGCAGACTCTCCACAGTGGTGGATGTCATGCACGAATTCAATATGATGCACTCGATCCATTTTGAGTATGCATCGACAACAATCAGGAACATTTTTCCCATGAACGGGCCCGCGTAGCCTACGTGAATATGTGACCATGGCTTAGTGGGCCAGGGCCACGGGCTGAGTGGGGCTTCCCTGGGGGCATTTCCCAGCTGAGCACATGTCGTGCACTTGCGAACCCAGTGTTCCAGGTCTGAGTCAATTCCCGGCCACCATACATGTGACCGGGCAATGGCCTTCATTAGCACGATGCCTGTGTGCTCACTGTGGAGTTCCCTGATGAATGCTTCCCTTCCTTTCTGGGGCATGACTACCTGGCTGCCCCATAGCAGGCAGTCGGCTTTGATGGCGAGCTCGTCCATCTGCCTGTGAAACGGTCTGACCTCCTCGGGGCACGCTCCGTGTGCGGGCGCCCAATCCCCAGTCATAGAAACATAGAAACATAGAAAATAGGTGCAGGAGTAGGCCATTCGGCCCTTCGAGCCTGCACCGCCATTCAATAAGATCATGGCTGATCATTCCTTCAGTATCCCTTTCCTGCTTTTTCTCCATACTCCTTGATCTCCTTAGCCGTAAGGGCCATATCTAACTCCCTCTTGAATATATCCAATGAACTGGCATCAACAACTCTCTGCGGTAGGGAATTCCACAGGTCAACAACTCTCTGAGTGAAGAAGTTTCTCCTCATCTCAGTCCTAAATGGCCTACCCCCTATTCTAAGACTATGTCCCCTGGTTCTGGACTTCCCCAACATCAGGAACCATCTACCCGCATCTAACCTGTCCAGTCCCGTCAGAATCTTATATGTTTCTATGCGATCCCCTCTCATCCTTCTAAACGCCAGTGAATAAAGGCCCAGTTGATCCTGTCTCTCCTCATATGTCAGCCCAGCCATCCCTGGAATCAGTCTGGTGAACCTTCGCTGCACTCCCTCAATAGCAAGAACGTCCTTCCTCAGACTAGGAGACCAAAACTGAACACAATATTCCAGATGAGGCCTCTGTACAACTGCAGTAAGACCTCCCTGCTCCTATATTCAAATCCCCTAGTTATGAAGGCCAACATACCATTTGCCTTCTTTACTGCCTGCTGTACCTGCGTGCCCACTTTCAGTGACTGATGAACCATGACACCCAGGTCTCATTGCACCTCCCCTTTTCCTAATCTGCCGCTATTCAGATAATATTCTGCCTTCGTGTTTTTGCCCCCAAAATGGATAACCTCACATTTATCCACATTATACTGCATCTGCCATGTATTTGCCCACTCACCTAATCTGTCCAAGTCACCCTGCAGCCTCTTAGCATCCTCCTCACAGCTCATACCACCACCCAGTTTAGTGTCATCCGCAAACTTAGAGATATTACACTCTATTCTTTCATCCAAATCGTTAAAGTATATTGTAAAGAGCTGGGGTCCCAGCACTGAGCCCTGCGGCACCCCACTAGTAACTGCCTGCCATTCTGAAAAGGACCCGTTTATCCCGACTCTCTGCTTCCTGTCTGCCAACCAGTTCTCTATCCACGTCAGTACATTACCCCCAATACCATGCGCTTTGATTTTGTACACCGATCTCTTGTCCTTAAAGCAGATGACTCGGTCAGGATTTGTGACGACTACAAGGCCACCATCAACCGAGTGTCACTACAAGACCAATACCCGCTTCCGAGAGCGGAGGATCTTTTTGCCACGCTGGCAGGTGGCAAGCTGTTCACCAAGTTGGACCTCACTTCAGCCTATATGACTCAGGAACTGGCTGAAGAATCCAAGCTTCTGACCACCATCACTACGCACAAGGGGCTATTTGTTTACAACAGGTGTCTGTTTGGCATTCGTTCAGCGGCCGCTATCTTCCAGAGTAACATGGAAAGCTTGCTTCAATCCATTTCTGGAACAAACGTATTCCAAGATAACATCCTAATCACGGGTACCAGTCAGGACACAATTCTTTATCAGGGATAGGAGGGGATCTCTGTTGGTCCAGATTTTGATCTGGCGGGCTGTGATGGGGGAGCCTGCCATGTCGAAAGCCTCAACGGCCATGACCATCTCCGCGCATTGCTCCGACGTCCCCTCAGTGGTCGCCAGTGGGAGCCTGCTGAGCGCGTCAGCGCAATTTTCAGTGCCTGGCTGGTGTAGTCATACGCAGCCAGCGTGAGGGCCCACCGCTGTATGCGAGCTGACGCATTGGCATTGACAGCCTTGCTGTCGGACAACAGGGATGTTAATGGCTTGTGATCCGTTTCTAACTCGAACCTTCTGCTGAAAAGCTACTGGTGCATCTTTTTCACCCCGTAGACACATGCGAGTGCTTCCTTTTCAACCATCCCCTTTCCCCGTTCTGCCTGGGAGAGCGACCTGGAGGCATAAGCGACAGGTTGGAGTTGACCCTCATCATTACTCTGCTGCAACACGCACCCAACCCCATAGGATGATGCATCACACGTTAAAACCAGTTTCTTACAGGGGTTGTACAAGGTCAACAGCTTGTTAGAACAAAGCAGGTTCCATGCCCGATTGAAAGCCCGTTCTTGACAGTCCCCCCAAAACCATTCACAACCCTTACGCAGGAGCACATGTAGCGGCTCCAACAATGTGTTTAAGTTCGGCAGAAAGTTCCCGAAGTAGTTCAAGAGTCCCAGGAATGACCGCAACTCCGATGTGTTGCCGGGCCTGGGCACACGACGGATCACCTCCGTTTTGGATTCAGTAGGCCGGATCCCGTCTGCGGCAACCTTCCTGCCCAAAAACTCGACCTCTGGGGCCAAAAACACACACTTGGACTTCTTTAGTCGCAAGCCTACGCAGTCTAGTCGGCGTAGCACCACCTCCAGGTTGTGGAGGTGTTCCTCGGTGTCTCGACCCGTGATTAGGATGTCATCTTGGATTTAAGCAAGCTTTCCATGTTCCTCTGGAAGATAGCGGCTGCTGAACGAATGCCAAATGGACACCTGTTGTAAACAAATAGCCTCTTGTGCGTAGTGATCGTGGTCAGAAGCTTGGATTCTTCAGCCAGTTCCTGAGTCATGTAGGCTGAAGTGAGGTCCAACTTGGTGAACAGCTTGCCACCTGCCAGCGTGGCAAAAAGATCCTCCGCTCTCGGAAGCGGGTATTGGTCCTGTAGTGACACTCGGTTGATGGTGGCCTTGTAGTCACCACAAATCCTGACCGAGTCATCCACTTTAAGGACAGGAACGATAGGGCTTGCCCAGTCACTGAATTCAACAGGCGAAATTATACCCTCTCTTGGCAGCCTGTCCAACTCACTCTCAATTTTCTCTCCCATGACATACGGCACAGCTCTGGCTTTGTGGCACACTGGTCTGGCGTCCGGGGTGATGCGTATCACTGCTTTGGTGCCCTTAAAAGTCCCGACACCTGGTTGAAAAAGTGGCTCGAATTTCTGTAGGACCTGTGAGCATGAACTTCGCTCCACAGATGAAATGGCGTGCATATCCCCCCAGTTCCAGTTCATCTCGGCTAACCAGCTCCTCCCCAAGAGCGCGGGACCATTCCCCGGGACAATCCAGAGTGGCAGCCGGTTCTCCGATCCATTGTGTGTGACCACCAAGTTTGCACTACCTAGCACTGGGATGATCTCTCTGGTGTACGTCCGTAACTGCGTGTCAGTGTCTTCCAGTTTGGGCCTGTTAGCTTTGGGCCATAGTTTTTCAAATTGTTGGGCACTCATAAGTGACTGGCTGGCTCCTGTGTCCAGCTCCATGTGTACCAGGATGCCATTTAATAGGACTTCCATCATCATAGGTGGCGTTTTGGTATACGAGCTGTGGATGTCTGCCACATGAACCCACTGGACTTCAGCATCCATAGCTTTGCCCCAAGCATCACCCTGCCTTGCAGACCCCTCGTCTGGTTCCTCTGCCTCGTAAACTAGCCTCGCTATGGGCTTTCTGCACATTCTGGCCAAATGTCCACTGAAGTTACAGTTTCTACAGATAAATTGTTGAAACCTACAGGTTTTTGCAGCATGTCTGCCACCGCACCTCCAGCATGAGCTGAGATTGTTGTGAACAAAGGAACTGTTACCAGGCATTCCTCCCTGATTGTCTCTTTGATTACTCCTGAGCACTCTGTTGGTTAGTATCAATGGTCCCGTCCTGGGACGCATTGTCCCTTGTGATGGTGTGAATTGCCGATCCCCCTGCCATTGTCTCTGTTGCTGGCCCACGCTAGAGTCTGTTGCTGCCTGGGCGGTGTTGAATTGCCCTTGCCTGCCTGCGGGGTTCTGAGTCGCGTTTACAATGCTAACTCCTTGGTCCATTGCCACGTTGGAACCAGGGCTGCGTGCATAAATTATTTTGGTCTCCTCTTCCCCTGCCATGAAGACCTGAGCTATCAACGCTGCCCTTTCCAAAGTCAAGTCCTTGGTCTCAATAAGCTTCCTGAAAATCCCGGCATGACCAATGCCCTCAATGAAGAAATCCCGTAACATCTCCCCCCTCCCCCCCCGCAGGCGTCTGTGAACTTAGAGATTGGCCAAACGCCGAAGGTCTGCAACGAAGTCCGATATGTTTTGTCCCTCCTGACGCCGGTGTGTATAGAACCGGTGCAGGGCCATGTGTATACTGCTCGCCGGTTTGAGGTGCTCACTGAGCAGTGTGCTGAGCTCTTCAAAGGACTTGTCTGCCGGTTTCTGCGAGCAGGTCTTTCATCAGCGCATATGTCTTGGATCCACAGCTGGTCAGTAGATGCGCCCTCTGCTTGTCAGCCGCTTCCTCTCCCAGCCAGTCCTTCATGACAAAGCTCTGCTGGAGCCTCTCAACGAAATTGTCCCAGTCCTCACCAACACAGTACCATTCCACTGTGCTACCGGTGGCCATCCTCGTGGGTTGTTGATTCCCGTTTCTCGTCGCCAAATGTAGTGTCCTTACACCTTGCTATAGAATCACACGAGGCATGTACTGCAGACAAGGTCACTATGTGACCTGAACCTTTATTCCCAGGACCAAAAGGTGCTGACCCTGCGTGGGACCTCCCTTTATATATCTGGATGACCAGGTGAGGAGTGTCTCCCACAAGTTCACCCCCTGTGGTCAATGTGTGCATTTCTCAGGTGTATACAATGTACAGTGTTGTTACATAAAGGTTACAGTTATGTGAAGGTTACAAACATGACACTTCCCAGCCCTCCACCCCCCTCCCCCCCCACCTGAGTTTTCAACGCATAGGGGACCAGCCTTGCCTTAAAATTGACAGGCTTCGCGTGGACCCGATGTGGATATGCACGTCATACCCAGTGATGCCCTCATAACTGTCTGTGAACATGTTTTCGTACTTGTTCAGCATTGTGTCAGGTCACTTCTTTGAGATATCTACATTGAAGACGGTTTTCCAGTCTAGTTTAACTTTCTCAACCAGTCTTTGCCCATGAGAGTTGGGGTGTTGTAGCTCGCTACAATAATAGGCAGCTTTACTGAATGGCCATTGTATCATTTGTCCACATGTCTCTAGGATTTCTCCGGAGTAGGTTTTAACTCTAGGGTACCCTTTGTAAGTGGTATTTGATTAAACTTGCACTCCTGATCGAGCAGTCCGCCATGTCGATACATGTCAATATATTGTTCGTTGATCAAAAATTTTGTATGGAAGTCTTTCTCACGACTACTAATGTTGCCGCTAGAGGCTTCGATACTGTAAATGCCTAGTTCTTCATCAGGTGTTCACTTCAATATTGCAAACTCCCTTTTGTTGTCGCTGCTTTGCATTGCTGCTGGAATGGTTCTTGCTTCCTGCTTTAGATCTAGCTCTGCAAGCTGTTGAAATATGGCCTTGCTTCTGACCGTGAAAACACTTTGCATTTCTGTATTGGTAGGACTGAGGTGAGCGATTTCCATTGCAGCGATAATTCACTAAACTACTCTCACCGACACGTGTTTGACTCGGTCTCACAGCTTTAGGTTTGGTGGCGACTTTATGACTGTAGACCTCAGCTGCACTAGTCTCTCAAGTTGGACGGAGCTCCCTAGCATTCTTGGACACCATCATCATAGGTAGGGCAATTTTACATGCTAGATTAAATGTTGGGTCGGAGTATTCAGTAACTTGAACTGTGTCCGCTCATCCACCAGTCCCCACACACTTATCTCGCAACGCACCATCCAAAAATGTGCCGAAGTTACAATGTGTTATGTATGCAATAAAGGTACAAAGCTAATACTGTTTAACTGAACAAGGTACAACCTTGGCTCTGCTTTATTACGGCCCAAAGTGCCTAACTCACAAAATGGCTGGCCTTTTATACCAGCGCAGCACCATGTGTGTGCTGCTCAGTGGCCTCCAACAATGACACCATCTGGTGGCTACAAACAGCATGTACATGACACAATGCAAAGCTGGGTTCTCAACAACTACAATGTAGGCACTGATGGTTTCACTTTGTTATGGTTTCTGGTACCAAACTTGTAGCTCTCTGCTATTTTCACAGCTTTGGATCAAAATGGTCCTTGAGTTTCTCGACAGTGTCTTCAAACGACGCATTCCTAGATTTCCCTGGTGAGGGTAGGTTTGTCAATGTTCCATCGACATCTGGCCCAACCTGTGTTAGGAAAATAGCTTTTTTTCCATTCACGAATTACTTTATTTTAAGCTTGAACATTCTCATCTGCACCACCTTCGGTCTCAATAATGTTATTAGCCCTGAAAAACATCTCCATCTGCTCAGTGTAAGAACTGAATGTCAACTCGGTCATACACGCTGAGACTTCCGATGAATCCCGTAGACATGGCCATGATTGTCCCGATCCCATCGAGCAGTGACTCAGCACGCTACCTGTGTACCTGTGGGAATCAACGCCACTGTTGCTGTGTATACAGACAATTCTGCACGAGAATTAATGGTAAAACATCGCAAAGATTCAGTTTAGGTATCACAAGTTCACCTTCAACTTGTCCCCTCAAAGGTTGAACACTGTGTCCATCCATGGTCCCTAAAAATAGCTTTGGGACCGCATCATTGTCCCCAAAGTGCAATATATGTGGGCAGAACAAATGAAGGACAGACACAATGAGTTCAGAGCCCATGTGCTTGCTTTATTAGGCCAGAGCTAACTGAGCATGCTCATACTAAACCATGTGATAATACATTCCAATCATCCAATCCCATATTGGTAACAAAATAATTTCCACAATTAACATTTTCTGCGTTTAATTCTATAATTGTTTCTGAAACTGTAAGAAACATGTTCTGTAACAAATAAAATGCCGATAATGCTAAGAAATTATTGATAAACAATAAATAACCAGTTATAGTGATGAGCTAATTATTGTCACTGGTAATGTTATTTAATGTGGACAATGATACTAGAGATGGATGGTGAGTGTTATTGGGGTGTGTTTGATGGCAGCTGCATTCTCGTCACTCCGGAATATCCGGAGTGGCACAAAACGAGTAAATGTAAAAGATTAAGCAAAATAATTTGCTTCAGTTGTTGAAATGCTTCACCCTGAGATTTCAGGTTTATTTTTGTTGTGACTTATTGAGTATATTTGTAGGAGTCCAATTTTCAATTAGTCATTCATTTCCTAATGTGTTTCATCCCTGAGAAAGAGAGAGGCAGGCGGGAGGGAGGGAGCCTGGGTGGTCAGATTTACCAGTATTTATATTCTTTAAGCTTTGTTAATGCTGATAAACAGGAAGTTTGAGACCGCGAATAGCCTTAATGTCTAGCTTCCGAAGGTAAACAATGCTAACCCTACTGAGGAGAATCTGGCTCAGGATGGAGGCCAGCCGAAAAGATGGAAATGCTTCTTCAGCCCTGTTCTCAGTTCCTTTGCCAGTCACTCCTTTGACAGGCAGATCACAAATTAGTATTCCCCTATCAGCTATGGCTCAGTGGGTAGCATACTCGCCTCTGAGTCAGATTGTTATGGGTTCAAGTCCCACTCCAGGGACATGAGCACAAAAAATCTAGGCCGACACTCCAGTGCAGTGCTGAGAGCATGCTGCACTGCCGGAGGTGCCGTCTTTCGGATGAGACGTTAAACCTGCTCTCTCAGGTGAACTTAAAAATTCCCATGGCACTACTTTGAAGACGAGCAGGGGAGTTATCCCCGGTGTCCTGGCCAATATTTATCCCTCAATCAACATAACAAAAACAGATTATCTGGCCATTATCACATTGCTGTTTGTGGGAGCTTGCTGTGCACAAATTGGCTGCTGCATTTCCTACATTACAACAGTGACTACACTCCAAAAGTATTTCATTGACTATAAAGTATTTTGAGATGCCTGGTGGTTGTGAAAGGTGCTATATAAATGCAAGTCTTTCTTTATTCTTTTTCTCTCTCCTTTCTCTCTTTTCCCTCTTCTCCTCTCTCTCTCTTTTTCTCACTCTTTTTCTCACTCTCTCTCTCTCTTTTTCTCTCTCTCTCTCTCTCCTTTCACACTCTCTCTCCTTTTACTCTCTCTTCTTTCACTCACACTCTCGCGCTCTCTTTCTCTCTCTCTCTCTCTCTCTCTCTCTCTCCTTTTCTTTTCTCTCTCCTGATGGTGAGGATTAGAGGTTATCAGAAAAGTACAAAAGACTGAAATGGTTTGGCATTTGGTAATTTTTAAAATACAGTGTCATTTGCTCTGGTTCCTATCCACAAGATTGAGCACAAACATACTTGAACATTTACCTGCCAAAGTGCCTGGAAGGCTAGCATTCCATTTCCATATGTTTGTGCCCTGGGGACTCTACTTTTAGAAGGTGATATCTTTGTAACTTTTTTGAACAGACCTTGTGACAACTTAATCACAACTAACATTTTAATCACAAAGTGCAGTTGACCTTAGTTCATTACAAAACAAGTGCTCTATTCAGAGCTCCGACACGACAAGCAAGCCCCAGGTAGGCAGAGGAAACGCTTCAAGGACACCCTCAAAACCTCCTTGAAAAAAATGTAACATCCCCACCGACACCTGGGAATCCCTGGCCCAAGACCGCCCCAAGTGGAGAGGGAGCATCTGTTGAAGGCGGCGAACACCTCGAGTCTCTTCGTCGGGAGCACGTGGAAGCCAAGTACAAACAGCGGAAGGAGCGCACGACAACCCAAGCACCCCACCCACCCGTTCCCTCAACCACCGTCTGCCCCACCTGTGACAGAGACTGTAGGTCCCGCATTGGACTCTTCAGTCACCTGAGAACTCATTTTTAGCTTGGAAGCAAGTCATCCTCGACTCCGAGAGACTGCGAGCAGCGGGGAGTCCGGGGATCGGCGGAGGCCTATAAAAGGCCCAGCAGTTGCCGGAGGCAGGAGTGCGAGCAGCGGGGAGTCCGGGGATCGGCGGAGGCCTATAAAAGGCCCAGCAGTTGCCGGAGGCAGGAGTGCGAGCAGCGGGGAGTCCGGGGATCGGCGGAGGCCTATAAAAGGCACAGCAGTTGCCGGAGGCAGGAGTGCGAGCAGCGGGGAATCCAGGGATTGGCGGAGGCCTATAAAAGGCCCAGCCGGTGCAGCTGCAGCAGGGAGGCAAAAAAGAAATAGAAAGAAATCGAAAGGTGATGTCACAGCCAAGGGGGTAAGTGATTGGCTGGTGATTGGTAAATAGTTTTTCTTTTTCTTTTTTATCAGTAAGTAACATTTAGCATTGTTGTTGCCAATTTAAGGTTATCTAAGGGTTAAGTCATGGCAGGAGAGCTTGGACACGTGTTATGCTCCTCCTGTACTATGTGGGAAGTCAGGGACTCTTCCAGTGTCCCTGACGACTACGTGTGTGGGAAGTGCATCCACCTGCAGCTCCCGACGGACCGCATTGCAGCACTGGAGCTGCGGGTGATTTACTCTGGAGCATCCACAATGCTGAGAATAAAGTGAATAGCACATTTAGTGAGTTGGTCTTACCGCAGGTAAAGGGTACACAGCCAGATAGGGAATGGATGACTAACAGGAAGAGCAGTGCAAGGAAGGTAGTGCAGGGGTCCCCTGCGGTCATTCCCCTGCAAAACAGATACACCGCTTTGGGTACTGTTGAGGGGGATGACTCATCAGGGGAGGGTAGCAGCAGCCAAGTTCATGGCACCATGGGTGGCTCTGCTGCACAGGAGGGCAGGTAAAAGAGTGGGCGAGCTATAGTGATAGGGGATTCAATTGTAAGGGGAATAGATAGGCGTTTCTGCGGCCGCAACCGAGACTCCAGGATGTATGTTGCCTCCCTGGTGCAAGGGTCAAGGATGTCTCGGAGCGGATGCAGGACATTCTGAAAAGGGAGGGTGAACAGCCAGTTGTCGTGGTGCATATAGGTACCAACGATATACGTAAAAAAGGGGATGAGGTCCTACAAGATGAATTTAGGGAGCTCGGAGCTAAATTTAAAAAGTAGGACCTCAAAAGTAGTAATCTCAAGATTGCTACCAGTGCCACGTGCAAGTCAGAGTAGGAATCGCAGGATAGCTCAGATGAATATGTGGCTTGAGGAGTGGTGCAGAAGGGAGGGATTCAAATTCCTGGGACATTGGAACAGGTTCTGGGGGAGGTGGGACCAGTACAAACCAGGCGGTCTGCACCTGGGCTGGACCGGAACCAATGTCCTAGGGGGAGTGTTTTCTAGTGCTGTTGGGGAGGAGTTAAACTAAGATGGCAGGGGGATGGGAACCTATGTAGGGAGACAGAGGGAAGTAGAATGGGGGCAGAAGCAAAAGATAGAAAGAAGAAAAGTAAAAGTGGAGGGCAGAGAAACCCAAGGTAAAAAGCAAAAAGGGCCACATTACAGCAAAATTCTAAAGGGGCAAAGAGTGTTAGAAAGACAAGCCTGACGGCTCTGTGCCTCAATGCGAGAAGTATTCGGAATAAGATGGATGAATTAACGGGTATGATGTAATTGGCATCACGGAGACATGGCTCCAGGGTGACCAAGGCTGGGAACTCAACATCCAGGGGTATTCAACATTTAGGAAGGATAGACAGAAAGGAAAAGAAGGCAGGGTGGCATTGCTGGTTAAAGAGGAAATTAACGCAATAGTAAGAAAGGACATTAGCTTGGATGATGTGGACTCGATATGGGTGGAGCTACGGAATACCAAAGGGCAGAAAACGCTAGTGGGAGCTGTGTACAGACCACCAAACAGTATAGTAAGGTTGGGGACAGCCTAAAACAAGAAATTAGGGATGCATGCAATAAAGGTACAGTAGTTATCATGGGTGACTTTAATCTACATATCGACTGGGCGAACCAAACTGGTAGCAATGCGGTGGAGGCGGATTTCCTGGAGTGTATTAGGGATGGTTTTCTAGACCAATATGTCAAGGAACCAACTAGGGAGCTGGCCATCCTAGATTGGGTGATGTGTAATGAGAAAGGACTAATTAGCAATCTTGTTGTGCGAGGCCCCTTGGGGAAGGGTGACCATAACATGGTAAAATTCTTTATTAAGATGGAGAGTGACACAGTTAATTCAGAAACTAGGGTCCTGAACTTAAGGAAAGGTAATTTTGATGGTTTGAGGCGTGAATTGGCTAGAATAGACTGGCAAAGGATACTTAAAGGGTTGACGGTGGATAGGCAATGGCAAACATTTAAAGATCACATGGATGAACTTCAGCAATTGAACATCTCTGTCTGGAGTAACAATAAAATGGGGAAGGTGGCTCAACCATGGCTAACAAGGGAAATTAAGAAAAAGTGTTAAATCCAAGGAAGAGGCATATAAATTGGCCAGAAAAAGCAACAAACCTGAGGACTGGGAGAAATTTAGAATTCAGCAGAGGAGGACAAAGGATCTAATTAAGAGGGGGAAAATAGAGTACGAGAAGAAGCTTGTCAGGAAGATAAAAACTGACTGCAAAAGCTTCTATAGATATGTGAAGAGAAAAAGATTAGTGAAGACAAACGTAGGTCCCTTGCAGTTAGATTCATGTGAATTTATAATAGGGAACAAAGAAATGGCAGACCAATTGGAGAAATACTTTGGTTCTGTCTTCATGAAGGAAGACACAAATAACCTTCCGGAAGTACTAGGTGACCGAGCGTCTAGTGGGAATGAGGAACTGAAAGATATCCTTATTCGGCGGGAAATTGTGTTATGGAAGTTGATGGGATTGAAGGCCGATAAATCCCCGGGGCCTGATAGTCTGCATCCCAGAGTACTTAAGGAAGTGGCCCTAGAAATAGTGGATGCATTGGTGATCATTTTCCAACAATCTATAGATTCGGGATCAGCTCCTATGGACTGGAGGGTAGCTAATGTAACACCACTTTTTAAGAAAGGAGGGAAAGAGAATACCGGTAATTATAGACTGGTTAGCCTGACATCAGTAGTGGGGAAAATGTTGGAATCAATTATTAAGGATGAAATAGCAGTACATTTGGAAAGCAGTGACGGAATTGGTCCAAGTTAGCATGTATTTATGAAGGGGAAATAATGCTTGACAAATCTTCTGGAATTTTTTGAGGATGTAACGAGTAGAGTGGACAGGGGAGAACCAGTGGATGTGGTGTATTTGGACTTTCAAAAGGCTTTTGACAAGGTCCCACACACGAGATTGGTGTGCAAAATCAAAGCACATAGTATTGGGGGTAATATACTGACGCGGATAGAGAACTGGTTGGCAGACAGGAAACAGAGAGTCAGGATAAACGGGTCCTTTTCAGAATGGCAGGCAGTGACTAGTGGAGTGCCGCAGGGCTCAGTGCTGGGAACCCAGCTCTTTACAATATACATCAATGATTTGGATGAAGGAATTGAGTGTAATATCTCCAAGTTTGCAGATGGCACTAAACTGGGTGGCGATGTGAGCTGTGAGGGGGACGCTAGGAGGCTGCATGGTGACTTGGACAGGTTAGGTAAGTGGGTAAATGCATGGCAGATGCAGTATAATGTGTATAAATGTGAGGCTATCCACTTTGGGGGGGAAAAAACATGAAGACAAAATATTATCTGAATGGTGCCAGATTAGGAAAAGGGGAAGTGCAACGAGACCTGGGTGTCATGGTTCACCAGTCATTGAAAGTTGGCATACAGGTACAGCAGCTGGTGAAGAAGGCAAATGGTATGTTGGCCTTCATAGCTAAGGGATGTGAGTATAGGAGCAGGGAGGTCTTACTGCAGTTGTACAGGGCCTTGGTGAGACCTCACCTGGAATATTGTGTTCAGTTTTGGACTCCTAATCTGAGGAAGGACGTTCTTGCTATTGAGGGAGTGCAGCGAAGGTTCACCAGACTGATTCCCGGGATGGCAGGACTGAACTATGAGGAGAGACTCGATCAACTGGGCCTTTATACATTGGAGTTTAGAAGGATGAGGAGGTATCTCACAGAAACTGTTGTGTATGTGTAAAGCATGCACTCCCATGTTCCGCCACCAGGGAATGCATCCCCTGAAGTCCCAAGGGATCCCAGCATCCCTTGGGAGCACTGTATATAAGCCGGCCCCTAAGGCCTGTTCCTCACTCTGGAGTGTCTTAATAAATACTGAGGTCATTGTTACTTTAACCTCCCTGTGTGCAGTCTCATCTGTGTTAGGAACACAATAACTGGCGACGAGTATACGAATCCAACGCAAAGATGCAGCAAACTTTCAGCATCCTGGAGAAGTTCTTGGAGGGTGAGGACTGGGAAGCCTATGTCGAACGGCTAGACCAGTACTTTGTAGCCAATGAGCTGGACGGAGAAGGAAGTGCTGCAAAAAGGAGAGCGGTCCTCCTCACTGTCTGCGGGACACCGACCTACAGCCTCATGAAGAATCTTCTGGCTCCGATGAAACCCACAGATAAGTCGTATGAGGAGCTGTGTACACTGGTTCGGGAACATCTTAACCCGAGGGAGAACGTGCTGATGGCGAGGTATCGGTTCTACACGTGCCAGCGATCTGAAGGTCAGGAAGTGGCGAGCTACGTCACCGAGCTAAGGTGACTTGCTGGACAATGTGATTTTGATGCCTACCTGGAGCAGATGCTCAGAGACTTTTTTGTACTGGGCATTGTCCATGAGACCATCCTATGAAAACTTTTGACTGTAGAGGCACCGACCCTCAGTAAGGCCAATGCGATAACACAGGCGTTTAGGTCCACCAGTGATAACACCAAACAAATCTCTCAGCACACAAGTGGTAGCAATATTCATAAATTAACTGGAACTGTGTTTGCGAGCAGAAATGTACATGGCAGAAACCACGAGTCAGCAACTGCCAGCAGGCCTCAGATGACCCAATCCGCAACAAAGGATGAACGTAAGGCAATTCACACCTAGTTGGTATTGTGGAGGCTTCCATTCAGCCTATTAATGCAGCTTCAAAGGGTATGTTTGCAAGAGCTGTGGAACAGTGAGGCACCTCTAACGAGCTTGCAGACGAGCTGCAAGCTCTGCAAAACCTGCTAACCACCACGTGGCAGAGGAAGATCGGTCCATGGTGGATCAAAGCAATTTCACGTCTCAGAGAGAGGAGGCAGATGCTGAAGTACACGGGGTGCACACATTTTCGATGAAATGGCCACCTATAATGCAAACTGTAAAATTGAATGACTTACCCGTAGCCATGGAACTAGACACTGGCGCTAGCCAATCCATCATGAGTAAAAAAATGTTTGAGAGACTGTGGTGCAACAAGGCATTCAGACCAGCCCTGAGCCCCATCCACACGAAACTGAGAATGTACACCAAAGAGTTCATCACTGTCCTGGGCAGCACCATGGTCAAGGTCACCTACGAGGGCACGGTGCATGAACTGCCACTCTAGATTGTCCCGAGCGATGGCCCCACACTGATTGGAAGGAGCTGGCTAGGAAAAATCCGCTGGAACTGGGATAACCGAGCGCTATCACATGTTGATGGGGCCTCATGTACCCAGGTTCTTAACAATTTCCTTCCCTTTTTGAGCCAGGCATTGGAAACTTTTCTGGGGCGAAGGTGCAGATCCACTTGGTCCCAGAGGCACGACCCATTCACCACAAGGCGCGAGCGGTACCTCACACGATGAGGGAGAGAGTGGAAATCGAGCTGGACAGGCTACAACGCGAGGGCATCATCTCCCCAGTGGAATTCAACGAGTGGGCTAGCCCGATTGTTCCAGTTCTCAAAAGTGATGGCACGGTCAGAATTTGCGGCGATTATAAAGTAACTATTAATTGTTTCTCGCTACAGAACCAATACCCACTACGTAAGGCAGATGACCTATTTGCGACGCTGGCAGGAGGCAAGATGTTCACCTAGCTCGACCTGACTTCGGCCTACATGACGCAGGATCTGGAGGAGTCTTCGAAGGGCCTCACCTGCATCAACACGCACAAGGGACTGTTCATCTACAACAGATGCCCGTTTGGAATTCGGTCGGCTGCAGCGATCTTCCAGAGAAACATGGAGAGCCTACTCAAGTTGGTACCACACATGGTGGTCTTTCAGGACGACATATTGGTCATGGGCCGGGGCACCGCCGAGCACCTATAAAACCTGGAGGAGGTCCTCCAGCGACTGGATCGCGTAGGGCTGCGGCTGAAGAGGTGGCAACAGAAGTGGAATTTTTGGGGTGAAAGATCGTGGCGAACGGCATTCGGCCCACAGACACCAAGACAGAGGCTATCAGGAATGCGCCCAGGCCACAGAACATCACGGAGCTGCGGTCGTTCCTGGGACTCCTCAACTATTTTGGTAACTTCCTACCGGGGTTAAGCACCCTCTACATGTGTTATTGCGTAAAGGTGAGAACTGGTTATGGGGAAAAAACCAAGTAATTGCTTTTGAGAAAGCCAGAAACATTTTATGCTCCAACAAGCTGCTTGTATTGTATAACCCATGTAAAAGACTTGTGCTAGCATGTGATGCGTCGTTGTACGGAGTTAGGTGTGTATTACAACAAGCTAACGTTGCGGGGAAGTTGCAACCTGTCACCTATGCCTCCAGGAGCTTGTCTAAGGCCGAGAGGGCCTACAGCATGATTGAGAAAGAGGCATAAGCGTGTGTGTTCGGGGTAAAGAAAATGCATCAGTACCTGTTTGGCCTCAAATTTGAGCTGGAACCTGATCACAAGCCCCTCATATCCCTGTTCGCTGAAAACAAATGAATAAATACTAATGGCTCAGCCCGCATACAAAGGTGGGCACTCGCGCCATCAGCATATAACTATACCAACCGCCACAGGCCAGGCACCGAGAACTGTGCGGATGCTCTCAGTCGGCTACCATTGGCCACCACGGGAGTGGAAATGGCGCAGCCTGCAAACTTGTTGATGGTGGCGCAGCCCGCAGACTTGTTGATGGTCATGGAAGCGTTTGAAAATGATAAGTCACCGGCCACGGCTCGCCAGATTAGGACTTGGACCAGCCAAGATCCTCTGCTGTCCCTAGTAAAAAACTGTGTACTGCATGGGAGCTGGGCCAGCATCCCCTTTGAAATGCAAGAGCTAATCCAGCCGTTCCAGCGGCGAAAGGACGAGCTGTCCATTCAGGCAGACTGCCTGTTGTGGGGTAACCACGTAGTGCTACCCAAAAAGGGCAGGGAGACGTTCATCTCGGATCTCCACAACACACACCCGGGTATAGTAATGATGAAAGCGATAGCCAGATCCCACGTGTGGTGGCCTGGTATCGACTCTGACTTAGAGTTCTGTGTACGGCAATGCAGTGTGTGTGCTCAGTTGAGCAACGCGCCCAGAGAGGCACCACTAAGTTTGTGGTCCTGTCCCTCCAGACCATGTTCACTATGCAGGCCCATTTCTCGGTAAAATGTTCCTGGTGGTGGTGGATGCTTTTTCAAAATGGATTAAACGTGAAATAATGTCGGAAAGCACTGCCACCGCCACCATTGAAAGCCTGAGAGCCATGTTTGCCACCCATGGCCTGCCTGACATACTGGTCAGTGACAACGGGCCATGTTTCACCAGTGCCGAATTTAAAGAATTCATAACCCGCAATGTGATCAAACATGTCACCTCGGCCCCGTTTAAACCAGCCTCCAATGGGCAGGCAGAGCGGGCAGTACAAACCATCAAACAGAGCCTTAACCAAGTCACAGAAGGCTCACTCCAAACCCGCCTGTCCCGAGTACTGTTCAGCTACTGCACGAGACCCCACTAGCTCACAGGGGTGCCCCCAGCTCAGCTACTCATGAAAAGGACACTTAAAACCAGACTCTCACTAGTTCACCCCAACCTGTATGATCAGGTAGAGAGCAGGCGGCAGCAACAAAATGTAAACGATGGTCGCGCCACTGTGTCACGGGAAATTGATCTGAATGACTCGGTGTATGTGCTAAACTATGGACATGGTCCCAAGTGGATCGCAGGCACGGTGATAGCTAAAGAAGGGAGTAGGGTGTTTGTAGTCAAACTAGACAATGGACACATTTTAAGAAAGCACCTGGACCAAACGAGGCTGCGGTTCACAGACTGCCCTGAACAACCCATAGCAGACACCACCTTTTTCGAGCCCACAACACACACCCAAAGGATCAACGATACCACGCTGGACCAGGAAATCGAACCCATCATGCCCAACAGCCCAGCAAGGCCAGGCTCACCCAGCAGCCTTGCAGGGCCAACAACATGCCAGCCCAGCGAGGGCACAGCCAACACACCAGAACAGACATTTGTACCGAGATGGTCCACCAGGGAACGAAAGACTCCCGACCGCCTCACGTTGTAAATAGTTTTCACTATGACTTTGGCGGGGGGGGCGGGGGAAGTGATGTTGTGTATCTGTAAAGCATGCACTCCCATGTTCCGTCACCAGGGAGCTCATCCCCTGAATTCCCAATGGATCCCAGCATCCCTTGGGAGCACTGTATATAAGCCCGCCCCTAAGGCCTGTTCCTCACTCTGGAGTGTCTTATTAAAGACTGAGGTCACTGTTACTTTAACCTCCCTGTGTGCAGTCTCATCTGTGTTGGGAACACAATAGAAACATATAAGATTCTGACGGGACGGGACAGGTTAGAAGCGGGTAGAATGTTCCCAATGTTGGGGAAATCCAGAACCAGGGGACACAGTCTTAGGATAACGGGTAAGCTATTTTGGACTGAGATGAGGAGAAACTTCTTCACTAAGAGTTGTTAACTTGTGGAATTCCCTGCCGCAGAGAGTTGTTGATGCCAGTTCATTGGATGTATTCAAGATGGAGGTAGATACGGCCCTTACGGCTAAGGGGATCAAGGGGATATGGAGAGAAAGCAGGAAAGGGGTACTGAGGGAATGATCAGCCATGATCTTATTGAATGGCGGTGCAGGCTCGAAGGGCTGAATGGCCTACTCCTGCACCTATTTTCTATGTTTCTAAGAAGAAATGCCAATAAATGTTTTTCCATTTACCAGAGCAAGAGGAGATTCCAGCTTGCTGGTTCTTGGCACATGTTTGAAAAATTTATAATCCCACTGTGTTGAGGGTCACCTCTTCACCCAATAACAATCTGGTGCAGTACTAGGAGCCTGTTGTAATAGTATGTATAATAAATCCCCACCCAGGTATTACCATGCATCATCGATTTCAGCCCCTGCAACCATACTTCCCCATCTCGGGGTGTAGCTGCTGGGGGTGTCTGTGCATCCTCCCTGCATGGGGATTCTTCCTCTGAAGCTTTCTCAAGTGATCAGAAATCTACCCTGACGCCTATTCCACTACACACTCTCGATCTTTTTCATCCAGCCTTTGTTCCTCTATCTTCTTATAATGGCACTGATTTTGCTATAAGCAGGGCATCTAACAGCCTTTGCCCTCGCACATTTGGGTTTTAAATATGTTTGCGTGCCAAGTTGCTGTAAGTGCGACCTGTTAATGTCACAACGCGGGAAACCGGGCGTCTGGGATATGAGTGAACACGGCAAGCAGCTGCGTGTCTCCCCAACCAATCCGATTGAAGGATTGTGAAATTAACAGTGCAAGGACTGAGAAGGAAGTGTAAATTAGAGTGGGTTAATTCAATATCAAATCGGGTACAGAGAGGGAAAAAAAGATTGGATTGAGAGAAGAGATAGCAAGGAAATTTACATTTTTTCATTGCATTTTTTAAAATCACCAACAATTAATACGTGAAGGAATGGGACTCCACACTTGTTTTAGTTTTCAGTGCTAGAGAGGTTGACTGGCAGCAACTAACAATGATCACGTTGTTAAAAGGGTACTTGGACTTGAAATGACTTGACTTCACTTTCTGTGGTGACTTTATTTTGCATCTACTGTACGTCACTCAATAGTATACTCTGTTCACTGGTCGTGGTGCAATTTCCTCTTCATTGGGAAGACCAAATGCAGGTATGGTGATCACTTTGTCAAACAATCTCCATTCTGTCTGGACATGTTATGTCTGTAATGTACTTATAAATGACCCCACGAGGCAATGTGTTGTACTCAAACTGTAGTGACCTTGGTCCTTTATTCATAACTCCAGAGTGAGGCACAAGCAGCCTTTTATACTGGGCCCTGCACACCTATGCAGGTGACCCTCAGGTCTCCCACCGCAGTGCTCTCTGATGGAAATCCTCTGCCACAGGGGCAGGAAACCCTGGTCTCCACCAGTTGCACCCTCTAGTGGTGGCAGCATAATATATACACAGTTTAAACCTTATTGATAGTACATCAGGCAACAAGTCTCCATCTTATGCAACTGTACAGTAACTACACAGAGAGTATATCTATAGTCTGCATATATAACATCACATATGACCCTGAGCCCCCTGTGGCCTACTGCTTTAATCCCTCATCTCATTTCCACTCGCCTTTGGCATTGTTCCAATGAAACTCGACGCAATCTCCCTGCACAGCAGCACCTCCATGGCTCCGCCCCCCCCCCCCCCCCCCCACCGTGCATTCTCCAGGTCTCTGTCCTGAAAGCTGACTTTAGTAACCAGATACAATTATAGCGTGCATATTCTTGACATTGGGGGGGGCGGGGGGGTGGGGTGTGCTGGCGATGAGGGATGGCTCTGTTGGTGTTTGGAAAGAGGGGAGACAAGTTGCCATTTGGGATAAAGACCATACATTGAGCGAGTTTGGTGACTGTACCGTTAATATGCTGCTGTGCCTTTCTGCCCTTATGTATTTCTGCTGTAAATAAATCTGACCAAATAGCTTTCATCTGTATCAGTTGGTCTGGTGATATTTTCTACCATTTGGAGATGATGGGAAAATGTAATGGGTACCTCACACATTTTCCAATATGCAATTCACCACGATTCAGGGTTAATTGTTGAACTGAGCACAGGTGAATAAGGATACAGGTTTTGGTTTATAAGGGACTCGGTTATTTATTGAAACTACTGTCTGGCTCTGAAGACCAGAGCAATATTGGAGAGGGGGGCGGCGGGGGAGGAAACGCACAGGCACTCCATTCCAATGAGGAACGGCACCTTCTCTTTCTACCAGGCACTTTTCAGCCCTCGGGAATTAATACAGACTTTAATAACATCAGACCGTAGCTGAAGGTCCTCTGTTCTCTCCAGCAACAAGTGCTGGCCCCGTGGAATTGGTGTACTGACTGTTAAGTATGGAAGAATTCCACAAGACTGAGTACTGTGAGCTAAAACTGATGTGACCTTAGTCTCTTTAATACATGCAATACTAAGCAGCATGGCAGACAACCTTTTATACTCCCTTGCACGAGGTGTGCAGGTGACCCTTGGGCCTCCAACAGTTGCGCCCTCTGGTGGCAAGTCTTACACAGTTACAATGTTTACTTACATAACACTGACAGTTCCAGGTATTGAGGGGGAGGAAGTGGGTTGGTGTCTGGGATGGGGACCCATTGCGGAATACTGTGCTGGTGTCAACCTTGTACTTGGCTTTCTGATCCATTGGAACCTCTCGACTTTGCCAGTTTTTATGTTTCCATTTCTGTGCCTCATCCATCCAGCCCCCCTCCCCCTGCCCCCCCCCCATCCCGCCCCCCACAACTCTTTCAGCTGCACTCATGTTCTCTGTGTCTTCTATGTGACTTTTAGTTTCTTGATTGCTCTTATAATGTGTCATATTTTCTCGTGCTGATAGATATTTAAATCTCTCCTGTTTTCCACTATACTGGTTATTCTAATTCTTTGTCCATGTGTTTCTTTTCCTTCCCCTTTGCTCTGTTCAGTATTTAAATGCTGCTGATCTGTAATTTCTTCCAGTTCTGACCCGAACTGTTCACTCATCCGTTCTCCCTGACCCGCTGAGTGTTTCCAGCATTTTCTCTCATTTCCAGCATCTGCAACGTTTTTCACTTTTTTTAGTCCTTTCTAAGTGTTGATTATTCTTTGTGTGTGGAATAACTTCCTGACATCTGTCCTAAATTTTATTGCTTTGAAACTGTCGTTCCCCCGCTCCGTTCCCTAACTAACAGTATTCTGGATTGACTTTGTCGTCACGGGTCACCATCTTGTGTCCTTGGATTGAGTCACATACAGTATTGTACCACGCTGCTGATACTGAAGGAGAAAATCACCTTCAGAACAAACCGTTCTCCCAGTGTCCCAGCCAGCATTTGCCCCATAACTAGCAGTACCTAAAACAGATTAACTAGCCGTAGATCTCTTTGCTCTGTTGGACTTTGTATGCAAGTTGGCTGCCACGTTTGCCTGTAAAACAAGTCAGCACATTCCAAAAGGAATTCAGTGAATATGAGATACTTTGGGAAGTCCCAGATATGATCTAGCTTTGAATAATTGCAAGTTTATATGTGTTCTTATCTTTTTTTATATAAGAATGTATCGGAGGGGAGGCTGGAGGGGATGGGGTGGGGTGGGCACGGAGGGGGGGGGGGCGAGGAGGGGTGTGGGGGAAGGGGTGAACTGTGGGTCCAATGTTTTAATCTTTGTGATCCAACCTTGCTTTATCTGCAGCATTCCTCGACCTGTGTAGCACTCCTAAATATTAAATAGCAAAGGGAAAATAAACCGTACAAATTAAATATTTAAGGAATTTGTTTCATTTAGAAGGCGGAGTTTAATCATTTTACATTGCATGCCTGCATTAATAGCAGTTACCAATTCTGTATTTAAGGTTAAAGCCTAATCTGTAATAGTCCCCTCTATTTAAAATTCTCTGATATACCTTGACCCTTTATATAACATCCATTTTTCCTGACTGCCTTATCAACAGAGAAACCATCCAAAACACAACACATGAAAACACACTGTGAGGGCATGGTTTTGACATATCGCAGTGCAATGCAATGGACCTATCCGTTTAACTTTTCCAATTTAATTTAGAGTGAAAAGTGCATTAACTTTATGATTTTTGATTCATGCCCCACTTAATATCAACAAATGTCTTGTACTTGCACATGAGGTATGTGAGGGAAGGGGAACTCGATTGCGCTGATAAACAAGCTGACGGTTAAATTTTGATATTAAATACAATGGTCAGGATTTTGCAGTAAAAATAATGGTGAGGCTATCAGTGCTCAACTTTATTAAAGAGTACATCAGACAGCAACTTCCAACGACCGTATGTGTGCAGTTAAGCGTGGAAATCAGGTGGTTGCAGTCTGAGTTGTCCTGTCCCTCCACAAGCTCTGCTATACCTGTATCTCTCCGAGAGAATCATAAGAACATAAGAAATAGGAGCAGGAGTAGGCCATCTGGCCCCTCGAGCCTGCCCTGCTATTTAATAAGATCATGGCTGATCTGATCATGGAATCAACTCCCCATAACCCTTTATTCCTTTATTGCTCAAAAATTGTCTATCTCCGACTTAAATATATTCAATGACCCAGCCTCCACAGCTCTCTGGGGCAGAGAATTCCACTGATTTACAATCCTGAGAGAAGAAGTTTCTCTTCAGTTTTAAATGGTACCGGCCCTTTTTTCTGAGACTATGTCCCCTAGTTTTAGTTTCCCCTATGAGTGGAAATATCCTCTCTGCATCCACCTTGTCAAGCCCCCTCATAATCTTATATGTTTCGATAAGATCATCTCTCATTCTTCTGAACTGCAATGTGTATAGGCCCAACCTACTCAACCTATCTTCATAAGTCAACCCCGTCATCTCTGGAATCAATCTAGTGAATCTTCTCAACAGCCTTTAATGCAAGTATATCTTTCCTTTTAAGTAAGTCCAAAACTGTACGCAGTGCTCTAGGTGTGGCTTCACCAATACACTGTACAGTTGTAGCAGGACTTCCCTGCTTTTATACTTTATCCCCCTTGCAATAAAGGCCAACATTCCATTTGCCTTCCTGCTTACTTGCTGTACCTGCACACTAACTTTTTGTGTTTCATGCACAAGGACTCCCAGGTCCCTCTGTACTGCAGCACTTAGCAATTTTTCTCCATTTAAATTATAATTTGCTTTTCTATTATTTCTGCCAAAGTGGATAACCTCACATTTTGCTACATTTATACTCCATCTGGCAAATGTTTGCCCACTCACTTAGCCTGTCTATGTCCCTTTGCATATTTTTTGTGTCCTCCTCATAATTTGCTTTCCCATCCATCTTTGTATCATCAGAAAACTTGGCTACATTACACTCGGTCCCTTCATCCAAGTCATTAATATAGATTGTAAATAGTTGACCGATCCCTATGGTACCCCAGTCATTACTATTTGCCAACTGGAAAATGACCAATTTATCCTGACTCTCTGTTCTCTGTTAGTTAGCCAATCCTCTATCGATGCTAATATATTACCCCCAACCCCGTGAACTTTTATCTTGTGCAGTAACCTTTTATGTGGCACCTTATCGAATGCCTTCTAGAAATCCAAATACACTGGTTTCCCCTTATCCACCCTGCTCATTACTTCCTCAAAGAACTCCAGCAAATTTGTAAAACATGATTTCCCTTTCATAAAACCATGCTGACTCTGCTTGATTAAATTATCCCTCCCTTTAGCCCCTTGTTTATCGACTATTGGGATGTTTTTAGTCTCTTCTACTATGAAGATTGATACAAAATATTTGTTCAAAGTATCTGCCATTTCCTTGTTCTTCATTATTAATTCCCCAGTCTCATCCTCTAGGGGACCACCATTTACTTTAGCCACTCTTTCCCTTTTTATGTACTTGTAGAATCTCTTACTATCTGTTTTTATATTTCGTGCCAGTTTACTTTCATAATCTATCTTCCCCCTCTTTATTTTTTTTAGTCGTTCTTTGCTGGCTTTTAAAAATTTCCCAATCCTTTAGTCTCCCACTAGTCTTGGCCACTTTGCATGCCCTTGTTTTCAATTTGATACCATCCCTTATTTCCTTAGCTAGCCACAGATGGTTATCCCTTCTCTTACCGTCTTTCCTTCTCATTGGAATATATTTCTGTTGAGAGTTATGAAATATCTCCTTAAATGTCTGCCACTGCTCATCAACCGTCCCACACCTCAATCTATTTTCCCAGTCCACTTTAGCCAACTCTGCCTTCATACCTTTGTAGTCTCCTTTATTTAAGCTTAGAACACTGGTTTGAGATCAAAATTTCACACCCTCCAACTGAATTTGAAATTTGACCATGCTATGATCACTCTTTCCTAGAGGATCCTTTATTAGGAGTCAGCATTGAAATACATGGAATGGTGTGATGTTGCGGTACTTAGACACTAGATACCCACTAAATGTGCCAGAAAAAGTTAGGGCTTGTCCATTGCAGTGTAACTGAATTTTTAACGGCGAGTTAAGTTTTAATTACTGCCCAACAACCTCTCTGACACTGAAAATGAACTTTTACAAGTGTGGAGTTTCATTCCTTCAGATTATAATTAATTATTGTTGGAGATTATAAACATTTAAATAACCTTTTTTTGTCTGTATCTCCCTTAATCCCATCTTACTTTCCCTCTCCATTTTGCTTTCTGTACATGATTTGACTTGGCATCAAATTACACTTCCTGGTTTAGACTCTGCGTTTCTCAATAAGAATTCTTCAATCTGATTGGTTAAGGAGACACACTGTTGTTTTCCTTGCTCACACAGATCCCAGGTCCCCTGTAGAGGGCTCCACACTTTTTTTTTGGCTCTCCTGGTGTCCCCCAAGGATCTATCCTTGGCCCCCTCCTATTTCTCATCTACATGTTGCCCCTTGGCGACATCAGCCAGAAAAACAGCATCATTTTCCACATGTATGCTGATGACACCTCACTACCATTTCTCTTGACCCCTCCACAGTCTCTAAATTGTTAGTCTGCTTGTCCGACATCCAGTGCTGGATGAGAAGAAATTTTCTCCAATTGAATATTGGGAAGACCGAAGCCATTATTTTCAGTCCCTGGCACAAACTCCGTTCCCTAGACACTGACTTCATCCCTCTCCCCAACTCCTGTCTGAGGCTAAACCAGACTGTTCGCAACCTTGGTGTCATATTTGATCCTGAAATGAGCTTTCGACCACATATCCGCAGCATAACCAAGACCGCCTATTTCCACCTCCATAACATTTCCCGCCTCTGTCCCTGCCTCAGCTCATCCACTGCTGAAGCCCTCATCCATGCCTTTGTTACCTCTAGACTTGACTACTCCAAAGTACTCCTGGCTGGCCTCCCACATTCTACCCTAAGTAACGGCGAGGTCATCCAAAACTTGGCAGCCCGTGTCCTAACTCACACCAAGTCCCACTCACCCATCACTCCTGTGCTCACTGACCTACATTGGCTCCCGGTTAAGCAACGCCTCAATTTCAAAATTCTCATCCTTGTTTTCAAATCCCTCCATGGCCTCACCCCTCCCTATCTCTATAATATCTTCCAGCCCCACAACCCTCTGCAATGTCTGCACTCCTCTAATTCTGCCCTCTTGAGCATCCCTGATTATAATCGATCAACTATTGGTGGCTGAGCCTTCTGATGCCTAGACCCCAAGCTCTGGAACTCCCTGCCTAAACCTCCCCACCTCTCTACTTCTTTTTCCTCCTTCAAGACGCTCCTTAAAACCTTCCTCTTTGACCAAGCTTTTGGTCACCTGCACTGATTTCTACTTATGTGACTCAGTGTCAAATAATACTCCTGTGAAGCACTTTGGGACACTACATTAAAAGCCCTACCTAAATACATGTTGTTGTTGTTGTTGTTGTAATAACCACAAGTTCAAGTGTAAAAGTCCACAAAGTCTATGGGCAATTGTAAATGTCATCATCATCATAGGCGGTCCCTCATGTCGAGGATGACTTGCTTCCACGCCAAAAAGGGATGAGTTCACAGGTGTTTCGATGAAGGACCTAATATTCCAGGTCCTGAACTACATATTGAAGGGTGGAAGATACCTGTGCGTGGATTTTTTTAAACGTATGGTGGCCATTGCACACCAGCCACCACACGGGCTTGACAGAGCTAGGTCTTGTAAATATAATGTAATTGTAATTGTAAATGTAATGGATGGTTAGTGCCATTCGTTCTGTGGAATTCGCTGCCTCAGAAAGCTGTGGAAGCTGGGACATTGAATAAATTTGACAGAAATAGACAGTTTCTTAAACGATAAGGGGATAAGGGGTTATGGGGAGCGGGCGGGGAAGTGGAGCTGAGTCCATGAACAGATCAGCCATGATATTGAATGGCGGAGCAGACTCGAGGAGCCGTATGGCCTACTACTGCTCCTATTTCTTATGTTCTTATCACTGACTGCAAAATCCAGGCCAGTGAGTCAACGATCGCCCAAAGGCAGAATATATTACCCCAGAATAATGATCCTGGTCTAGCCTGAGATACAAGTTGTGCCTTGATATTGTTGAAACGAGCAGGCAATAGGTGACCTGGGTAAGGAACTCTAATGGATTTGGAGAGTTCTATAGCTTGCAGCCAAGTTAACAGTTGACCTCACCTTGCAGATTTTAGATTTCAACTGGTGACAGATGTTTAGAATGTGCCCATTCTCCCTGCCCAGATGTGCCAGCTATCCTACTGCTGCATTGATCAATAGAAGAGCCCGAGCAGGCTGCCCACTGTCCCAGATGATGCAATCATTGGTCAACGAGGAATTTTAGGTTCTGACCTGATTTCACCAATGTTGTTGAGAGCAAGCGATTTGCATTCTTGAGGGCATTTACTGCAATCCGAGAGTAACCAAATAGTGAAAATGTGCGATGCATGCAAATATATCATCATCATAGGCAGGTCCCTCGGAATCGAGGAAAACTTGCTTCCATTCCTGAAGTGCGTTCTTTGGTGGCTGAACAGTCCAATACAAGAGCCACAGACTCTGTCACAGGTGGGACAGATAGTCATTCAGGGAAGGGGTGGGTGGGACAGGTTTGCCGCACGCTCTTTCCGCTGCCTGCACTTGATTTCTGCATACTCTCGGCGTTGAGACTCGAGGTGCTCAGCGCCCTCCCGGATGCACTTCCTCCACTTAGGGCGGTCTTGGGGCCCCCGTATCAATCACATGATTGTCAAATTTGTTGATTCATCCCCGGGTTCAGAATTTTTACGTTCTGGTTGACTTGGTTTATGGAAATGACACGTTGGGGGTACTCTGTATGGGCATACTCTGTATAATTTAAAGACCTGATACTGTAATGTTTATTATTGCTGCCGTTCAAAAGAGAGCCGCATTTATTCGACTGATTCACTCATCTCCTAGATTTATCATGGAGGGGGCATTCAGCACAGTGAAAAAGGGTTAGACCCAACTGATGGTGCTCTATAGCGCACATCTTAAGAATGCCAAGCATTTTCCCTGACATCTTTATTTAACACAACATTGCACTTCCTCGTTAAATTCAGCTACTTTCAGGTTGGGCAAGATCAAATAAAATATGACAATGAAGCAAGTGTTATAAATCTTTAATGATTCAGTACCAGACCAAGCCAGAAGTGTAGGAACAATTGATTTAGGATATGTCTGACCAATTAGTGTATGGAGTGTGAGTGTGTGAGGTGAGCTCGGAAAGGAGGCGCAGTGATTCCCGCTGAGAATATTGAACCGTAGTTGCCCCACGGTTACATTTCCCGATGTTTAAGTGGGCATTTAAAGATACCTACCTGTTAACACATTTCTTTCAAGTGCTGCTTGTTTGGAAGATATTAAAGTATTCCCAGCCGTGATCATTTTCAGGAATGTGCAATTTGTGTACTGGTGCCGTTGACCTTTGCTCTCCACTGCAGCATTTCTGCTAATCGCAGAGTCACGACTTGGGGCAAGGAGCAAAGGTCAATGGCATGAGCACACAGACCTGCCCTTCCTGAAATTGATCTTCGCTGTGATTTAAAAAAAACCCAATAATAATGTAGCTCCGACTTAGTTATTGGAAGAATGTTGTGTCGGGGTGCTGCACCTTCAGCCTCAATAAGATTTCTCTTCGCAGCTCTGGAAGCTGGAGGTACCAACTTGTGGAGACATTGGGAGATTAAGATTGAGGTGCAGTGTGAGGGAGTTACCTTCGGCTGTGGTGACTGATGATTATGGGGTAGGTGGAATTTTCTGATTTAAGTATAAATGTGGACAAGAAGCTGGCCAGCCAGGAAACTGTCCCAAGGAGGACAAAGGTCATGACCTCTGATTTGGGTAAAGTTGCTCATTTACCCTCCTGGGTTAGCCTTGTTGATTCCCCCATGTGATTATGAACGGGCAGGACTAGAGGGCTACCTTCTGCGTTAAGAATAAAGAAAGCACAGAACATTCCTTTTTAAAAAAAATTTCTGCTAATTTAAAAAATCTATTTTTGAGGGGCAATGTACATTCATGTCATATCATCATAGGCAGTCCCTCGGAATCGAGGAAGACTTGCTTCCACTCTTTGCATGAGTTCTTAGGTGACTGTACAGTTCAATAAGAGAACCACAGTCTCTGCCACAGGTGGGACAGATAGTCATTGAGGGTAAGGGAGGGTGGGACAGGTTTGCCGCATGCTCTTTCTGCTGCCTGCGCTTGATTTCTGCAGGCACTCGGCGACGAGACTTGAGGTGCTCAGCACCCTCCCGGATGCACTTCCTCCACCTAGGGCGGTCTTTGGCCAGGGGCTCCCAGGTGTCAGTGGGGATGTTGCACTTTATCAGGGAGGCTTTGAGGGTGTCCTTGTAACGTTTCCGCTGTCCTCCTTTGGCTCGTTTGCCATGAAGGAGTTCCGAGTAGAGCGCTTGCTTTAATAGTCTTGTGTCTGGCATGCGAACAATGTGGCCTGCCCAGTGGAGTTGATCAAGTGGAGTCAGTGCTTCAATGCTGGAGATGTTGGCCTGGATGGGGACACTAACGTTGGTGCGTTTGTCCTCCCAGGGGATTTGTAGGATCTTGCGGTGACATCGTTGGTGGTATTTCTCCAGCGACTTGAGGTGTCTACTGTACATGGTCCATGTTTCTGAGCCAAACAGGAGGGCGGGTATTACTACAGCTCTGAAGACCATGAGCTTGGTGGCAGTTTTGAGGGCCTGGTCTTCAAACACTCTTTTCTTCAGGCGGCTGAAGGCTGCACTTGCGCACTGGAGGTAGTGTTGAATCTCGTCGTCGATGCCTGCTCTTGTTGATAGGAGGCTCCCGAGATAAGGGAACTGGTCCACGTTGTCCAGGGCCATGCCGTGGATCTTGATGACGGGGGGGCAGTGCTGTGCGGTGAGGACAGGCTGGTGGAGGACCTTTGTCTTATGGATGTTTAGCGTAAGGCCCATGCTTTCGTACGCCTCAGTAAATACGTCGACTATGTCCTGGAGTTCAGCCTCTGTATGTGCCCAGATGCAGGCATCGTCCGCGTACTGTAGCTCGATGACAGGGGTTAGAGTGGTCTTGGACCTGGCCTGGAGATGGCGCAGGTTGAACAGGTTCCCACTGGTTCTGTAGTTTACTTCCACTCCAGCGGGGAGCATGGCGGCGAGGAAGATTGAGAAGAGGGTTGGGGTGATGACGCAGCCCTGCTTGACCCAGGTCCGGACCTGGATTGGGTCTGTGATGGATCCGTTAGTAAGACTCTAGCGACGGCTTCCTCCTCAACCATCTTCTCCCTGTGGCCGACATTCATGTAACGATGCATTAGCACAGTGTTGCAAGACCTGATGGAGCCCATAAATCTTCATGTGCTAAGGTAACGATCATTAGCAGGAAGTGGGGGCCCTTTACTCAGTGTAGAATGGGGAGGGACTCAGCCAGCAAGTCTGTAGTGTATGTAGGCACCTTCAGTAATGACTCCACGAGGCAGGGTATGATACTTAAACTGTGTAGACCTGTAGTCCTTTATTTGCAGGTCCTCAAGTGAGGACACCAAGCTGTGAGCTCCTTTTTATACTGGGTTACCTGCAGTGTGCAGGTAATCCTTGGGTCTCTAGCAGCAGCACCCTCTGGTGTACAGGTAAGGTATGTGCAGTGTAAGGGTACATTCAGTGTTACATAGCAATGTTACAAACTTCACACAACAAACAAGCATGTATATATAACAGTCAACCCATGTCGTGTTGCTGCTCAACCTTTTTTTTGGTTGGTTACTGATCAGAATCGGTGTCCTGTCAGCAAACCTCTGGTGCTTGACCTCGGAGACCCTGGAGGTGAGGAGAAAAAAAACCCACACCTTTTGTTTTTTGTAAATTTAGCTCCTGTGCCTTTTATTATTGCTGCTGGCCCATCTCAAACAGGGAAGAGGACAAAGGGGGCGAAGTTCATGTGTGGGGAGGTGCCTTGAAGGCCTGAGGAATATCATTGCGTCTCTCTTGGGGTGCTTGTGTGACCTCTTGTGTGTGCTGGTGAAGGTGTGTCCTCATGATGGTGAGGATAATGCTGAATTAAATGGTAAAACTGCAATGGTTCAATTGAGCCAAGTCTGGTCTATTAGCAAAGACTATATTTTAAATTCCATGTCATCATTGAAGGGTCTTCCACACAAGTACAAAGCTATTTTATTGTCCTGCATCTCAGTCCGCTCAATGCCAAGGGCAAGTTACCTGTTTCCCCAACACTGGTGCGCAGGGAGGACAGACGTACCAACGTTGGCGTCCTCGACCAGGCCAACATCCATAGCATTGAAGCACTGACCACACTTGATCAGCTCCGCTGGGCAGGCCACATTGTCCGCATGCCTGACATGAGACTCTCAAAGCAAGCGCTTTGCTCGGAACTTCTTCACGGCAAATGAGCCAAAGGTGGGCAGCGAAAACGTTACAAGGACACCCTCAAAGCCTCCCTGATAAAGTGCAACATCCCCACCGACACCTGGGGGTCCCTGGCCCAAGACCGCACTAAGTAGAGGAAGTGCATCCGGGAGGGCGCTGAGCACATCGAGTCTCATCGCCAAGAGCATGCAGAAACCAAGCGCAGGCAGCGGAAAGAGCATGCAGTAAACCAGTCCCACCCACCCCTTTTATTGTGTTCCTAACACAGATGAGGCTGCACACAGGGAGGTTAAAGTAACAGTGACCCCAATCTTTAATAAGACACTCCAGAGTGAGGAACAGGCCTTAGGGGCCGGCTTATATACAGTGCTCCCAAGGGATGCTGGGATCCCTTGGGACTTCACGGGATGAGCTCCCTGGTGCGGAAGATGGGAGTGCATGCTTTACAGATACACAACATCACTCCCCGCCCCAAAGTCAAAGTAAAAACTATTTACAAGGTGAGGCAGTCGGGAGCCTTTCTTTCCCTGGTGGACTGCCTCGGTACAAATGTCTGTTCTGGTGTGTTGGCTGTGCCCTCACTGGGCTGGCATCTTGTTGGCCCTGCAGGGCTGCTGGGTGAGCCTGGCCTTGCTGGGCTGTTGGGCGTGATGGGTTCGATTTCCTGGTCCGGGGTGGTGTCGTTGATCCTTTGGGTGTGTGTTGTGGGCTCGAAAAAGGTGGTGTCTGCTGTGGGTTGTTCAGGGCAGTCTGTGAACCGCAGCCTCGTTTGGTCCAGGTGCTTTCTGAAAATTTGTCCATTGTCTAATTTGACTACAAACACCCTACTCCCTTCTTTAGCTTGGGACCATGTCCATAGTTTAGCACATACACAGGGTCATTCAGATCAATTTCCCGTGACACAGTGGCGCGACCATCGTTTACATTTTGTGCTGCCGCCTGCTCTCTACCTGATCATGCAGGTTGGGGTGAACCAGCGAGAGTCTGGTTTTAAGTGTCCTTTTCATGAGTAGCTCAGCCAGGGGCACCCCTGTGAGCGAGTGGGGTCTCACTGCGTAGCTAAGCAGCACTCGGGACAGGCAGGTTTGGAGTTAGCCTTCTGTGACTCGTTTAAGGCTCTGTTTGATGGGTTGTACAGCCCGTTCTGCCTGTCCATTGGAGGCTGGTTTAAACGGGGCCGAGGTGACATGTTTGATCCCATTGCGGGTCATGAATTCTTTAAATTTGGCACTGGTGAAACATGGCCCGTTGTCACTGACCAGTATGTCAGGCAGACCGTGGGTGGCAAACATGGCCCTCAGGCTTTCAATGGTGGCGGTGGCAGTGCTTCCCGACATTATTTCACAGTCAATCCATTTTGAAAAAGCATCCACCACCACCAGGAACATTTTACTGATAAACGGGCCCGCATAGTCGACATAGATCCTCGACCATGGTCTGGAGGGCCAGGACTACAAACTTAGTTGTGCCTCTCTGGGCGCGTTGCTCAACTGAGCACATACGCTGCATTGCCGTACACAGGACTCTAAGTCAGAGTTGCCACCACACGTGGGATCTGGCTATTGCTTTCATCATTACTATTCCCGTGTGTGTGCTGTGGAGATCCGAGATGAATTTCTCCCTGCCCTTTTTTGGTAGCACTACGCGGTTACCCCACAACAGACAGTCTGCCTGAATGGACAGCTCATCCTTTCGCCGTTGGAACGGCTTGATTAGCTCTTGCATTTCAACGGGTATGCTGGCCCAGCTCCCATGCAGTACACAGTTTTTTACTAGGGACAGCAGTTGGCTGGTCCAAGTCCTAATCTGGCGGGCCGTGATTGGTGATTTATCATTTTCAAACGCTTCCATGACCATCAACAAGTCTGCGGGCTGCGCCACCATCAACAAGTTTGCAGGCTGCGCCATTTCCACCCCCGTGGTGGGCAATGGTAGCCGACTGAGAGCATCCGCACAGTTCTCGTTGCCTGGCCTGTGGCGGATGGTATAGTTATAAGCTGATAGCGCGAGTGCCCACCTTTGTATGCGGGCTGAGGCATTAGTATTTATCCCCTTGTTTTCAGCGAACAGGGATGTGAGGGGCGTGTGATCGGTTTCCAGCTCAAATTTGAGGCCAAACAGGTACTGATGCATTTTCTTTACCCCAAACATACACGCTAATGCCTCTTTCTCAATCATGCTGTAGGCCCTCTCAGCCTTGGACAAGCTCCTGGAAGCATAGGCGACAGGTTGCAACTTCCCCGCAACGTTAGCTTGTTGTAATACACACCCGACTCCGTACGACGATGCATCACATGCTAGCACAAGTCTTTTACACGGGTTATACAATACAAGCAGCTTGTTGGAGCATTAAATGTTTCTGGCTTTCTCAAAAGCAATTACTTGGTTTTTCCCCATACCCAGTTCTCACCTTTGCGCAATAACACATGTAGGGGCTCTAAAAGGGTGCTTAACTCTGGTAGGAAGTTACCAAAATAGTTGAGTCCCAGGAACGACCGCAGCTCCGTGACGTTCTGTGGCCTGGGCGCGTTCCTGATAGCCTCTGTCTTGGCGTCTGTGGGCCGAATGCCGTCTGCCGCGATCTTTCTCTTCAAAAACTCCACTTCTGTTGCCATGAAGACGCATTTCGACCTCTTCAGCCGCAGCCCTACGTGATCCAGTCGCTGGAGGACCTCCTCCAGGTTTTGTCGGTGCTCGGCGGTGTCCCGACCCGTGACCAATATGTCGTCCTGAAAGACCACCGTGTGTGGTACCGACTTGAGTAGGTTCTCCATGTTTCTCTGGAAGATCGCTGCAGCCGACCGAATTCCAAACGGGCATCTATTTAGATGAACAGTCCCTTGTGCGTGTTGATGCAGGTGAGGCCCTTCGAAGACTCCTCCAGCTCCTGCGTCATGTAGGCCGAAGTCAGGTTGAGCTTGATGAACGTCTTGCCTCCTGCCAGCGTCGCAAATAGGTCATCTGCCTTAGGTAACGGGTATTGGTCCTGTGGCGAGAAACGATTAATAGTTACTTTATAATCGCCGCAAATCCTGACCGCGCCATCACTTTTGAGTACTGGAACAATCGGGCTGGCCCACTCGTTGAATTCCACTGGGGAGATGATACCCTCGTGTTGCAACCTGTTCAGCTCAATTTCCACTCTCTCCCTCATCATGTGAGGTGCCGCTTGCGCCTTGTGGTGAATGGGTCGTGCCTCTGGGACCAAGTGGATCCGCACCTTCTCCCCGGAAAAGTTTCCAATGCCTGGCTCAAAAAGGGAAGGACATTTGTTCAGAACCTGGGTACATGAGGCCTCATTGACATGTGATAGCGCTTGAATGTCATCCCAGTTCCAGCGGATTTTGCCCAGCCAACTCCTTCCAAGCAGTGTGGGGCCATCGCCCGGGGCAATCCAGAGTGGCAGTTTGTGCACCGTGCCCTCGTAGGTGACATTGACCATGGCACTGCCCAGGACAGTGATAAGCTCTTTGGTGTATGTTCTCAGTTTCGTGTGGATGGGGCTCAGGGCTGGTCTGAGTGCCTTGTTGCACACAGACTCTCAAACATCTTTTTACTCATGATGGATTCGCTCGCGCCAGTGTTCAGTTCCATGGTTACAGGTAAGCCATTCAATTATAGGTGGACATTTCGTCTCAAATGTGTACACCCCGTATACTTCAGCATCTGCCTCCTCTCTCTGAGGCTCGAAATTGCTTTGATCCACCATGGACCGATCTTCCTCTGCCACGTGGTGGTTAGCAAGTTTTGCAGAGCTTGCAACTAGTTTGCAATCTCGTTGGAGGTGCCCCATTGTTCCACAGCTCTTGCAAACATACCCTTTGAAGCGGCATGAATAGGCTGAATGGCAACAATGATCCACAATGCCAACAAGGTGTGAATTACCTTGCATTAATCCTTTGTTGGGGACTCTGAGTCATCTGGGTCACCTGAGGCCTGCTGGCAGTTGCAGACTCGTGGGTTCTGCCCTGTACATTTCTGCTCGCAAACACAGTTCCAGTTAATTTATGAACATTGCTAGCACTTGTGTGCTGAGAGATTTGTTTGGTGTTATCACTGGTGGACATAAATGCCTGCGCTATCGGAATGGCCTTACTGAGGGTGGGTGTCGCTACAGTCAAAAGTTTTCGTAGGATGGTCTCGTGGCCAATGCTCAGTACAAAAAAGTCTGAGCATTTGCTCCAGGTAGCCATCAAACTCACATTGTCCTGCAAGTCGCCTTAGCTCGGCGACGTAGCTCTCCACTTCCTGACCTTCAGATCGCTGGCACGTGTAGAACCGATACCTCGCCATCAGCACGCTCTCCCTCGGGTTAAGATGCTCCCGAACCAGTGTACACAGCTCCTCATACGACTTATCTGTGGGTTTCACCTGGAGCCAGAAGATTCTTCATGAGGCTGTAGGTTGGTGCCCCGCAGACTGTGAGGAGGACCACTCTCCTTTTTGCAGCGCTTCCTTCTCCGTCTAGCTCGTTGGCTACAGAGTACTGGTCTAGCCGTTCGACATAGGCTTCCCAGTCCTCACCCTCCGAGAACTTCTGCAGGATGCCCACAGTTTGCTGCATCTTTGCGTTGGATTCGTATTCTCGTCGCCAGTTATTGTGTTCCTAACACAGATGAGACTGCACACGGGGAGGTTAAAGTGACAGTGACCTCAGTCTTTATTGAAACACTCCAGAGTGAGGAACAGGCCTTAGGGGCCGGCTTATATACAGTGCTCCCAAGGGATGCTGGGATCCCTTGGGACTTCAGGGGATGAGCTCCCTGGTGGCGGAACATGGGAGTGCATGCTTTACAGATACACAACATACAGTAATTTCTAATGATTCTATTGGTACATCACTGTTGCTACGGGAAAGGCCCCCCTCCCCTATAGGTTTTTTGCTCTTACAGATGGTTTAGGATTTCACCATAAGACAGTGATTTCATTCAGTGTTGCAATCAGGTTATAACCCAACAGAATAAAACGCATTCGAGTGGCTCGCGGCCTGCCCAAACAATGTCGGATAAAAGCTGATATCTCTTTTTAAAAAAAAAAATAAAAACCTTGCCCTCGTTCTCTCTCTGCGGTTCTGGGCAACTTGGCACCGTTTCAATCCCAAGATCTTGTAATAGCTCCCATGATGTATTCAATGTAAATGAGGTGGTGGAGTTTGTGGAACATGAGTCTATTTTGAGCAGTGTTTTTTTTCTTTGACCGACGTGCCATGACCCCAGCACAAGCCCTGCCGCCGATGGGTGGTGATCTTCACAATCGTGGTTTAATCGTTGTCCGGTTACTGAGTGGTAACTAATCGGAAGGCCCATTATCAGCACATCAATATATTGCTGCAAAAGAACAATACTGCGGGTATTACTGGGCTACATCCAGCAGGTCAGGCAGCATCTGCGGGGAGAGAAACAGGGTTAACGTTTCAGCTTGGTGATCTTTCATCAGAACTATGATATGTTTCTTTTTCTTTCTTTGTAGTCTCTCCCTCTGTGCCATGATCCTTTTATGTCTGAGGTAGCAGTGGGAGCCATTGCTCTTCAGCTGTTGGGACATGTCTCGGAGCAGTGGAGCTGACTGGTTCTTTGACTTCCTTGTGGTGGAACTTCTGGTAATTGCCCCTCTGCTGTGCATTAGGCAGAAACCTACAGTGTACCGTGGAGCCAATTGTTGGAAATGCAACATTCAGATTACCCCGTCGGTGAGGCGATATTGCAAAACAGTCTGCTGGAAGCACTGGTACTGTTAGTTGCAACCCTTGAATGTCAGCTCATAAATTCAGGGGGAAATTTGCAGGGCTGTGGAGAATGAACAGGGAAGTGGGATTAATTGGGTAGCTCTTTCACAGAGTCAGCCAGGGGCCAAATGGCCTCCTGTGTTGTATGACTCATCATACTCAAAAGTCTCATCGCCGAGCATACAGAAATCAAGCGCAGGAAAGAGTGTGCGGCAAACCAGTCCCACCCAGCCCTTCCCACAACCACTATCTGTCCCACCTGTGACGGGGACTGTGGCTCTCGTATTAGACTGTTCAGCCATCTATGGACTAATTTTTAGAATGGAAGCAAGTCTTCCTCGATTCCGAGGGACTGCCTATGATGATGATGATGATGATTCCAAACTCGTTTTGGACCTGGTGATGACACTGAGCACCAAACCGGGTGTTTGGGTTTTAACCCCACCAGGTGTATGTTTTACCACCCTGTTTTGTTTTATGCCAATACAGCTGCTCACGTGACCAGTCCATATCCTGCACGTCATTTTCATTTGTTGTTACCGAGTTCATTTTGGCAGAAGAAATATGGACCACTGGCAGAGGCCTGGAATATATTTGACTCTGCTACAACAACAGCAGTACATTTATATCCAGCTTTTAACATAGAAAATGTCCCAAAGCATTTCGCTGAGGCATACTCAAAAGGTGATAACATGCAAAGCATGGATAAGTCATGCCCAACAATGACAAATAGATGGCTGAGTAAACTTAAGCAGGACCTCCTGAATAGCTCCCAGTTCCACAGAATCATGAAACTGTAACATACTCTTTTTTTTGTTGTTTGTTTTAAATTATTTGTTAATTCTGTTTAAAATTTAAATAGAAATGAAATTGATCAGCTATTGGTCATTTTACATGGACGCCAAAAGTTAAAATGACTCCCAGTGAGTTCTGATGCCACCAATCGGTTGGAGCAGTTACTGAGCCCACAGCGCGAGGGAGTTTCTAGACCAGAAACCTGATGCGCAGAGGCACTTTGGTTAACCACTGGGTGTTAATTAAATTGAAAAATCTCACTAAGGTTTATACCCCACACGTTAAACTGTTCTTTCTCTTTCTTTACAGCTGTTGACTGACCCTGCGTATTTCCAGCTTTTGCAATGTTATATTTTTACATTTGTTAATTAAATGCCCTCACGCTGCCAGACTCTGTGACCTCTCCAAGGTAATGCTCAAGATCATGCCATGGACACTTCACACATTAATAATGAACACATTTGTATGAAGTTTCTATGTCTGCCTTGGTTTAAAAAGTGAACAAAGGAATTTTATACAAATGTTTGACGGGGGAATGGGGTGTGGATTTAATTATCTGACGTCATCATTAACCATATTTACGATTTGATTTGAATTGTACGGTTGAACCTCAGGCATGTGAGGGGGAGCAAAAAGAATTGTCCAAACCATTTTTGTTATGTATGCAATAATTGTTAGACTGAGTACTGTTTAACTCAGAGGTATAACCTTGGCTCTGCTTTATTGAGGCCCAAAGTGGCCTTTTACACTTGGGCTGCACACACGTGCATGCAATGCAGCCCAATGGCCTCCAACAGTGGCTAGTGATCCCAAAAGTACATACATGACAATTTTATTCCTTGGTCAGCTTTTTCTTGTGATTGCTGCTAAACTGTGACGACTTTAACCGTGGCAGTGTTGTCTGGTTTTGCGATTCCTCAGAAGTAGCGATCCATTGTTTCCACTGGCCAGTGAGACTCCGTCACAAGAGGCCAGAAGCTTAAGTGAATGAAGGGGGTTGTTTGAAACAAAATTCTTTGTGCAGAGGATGGTGGAATTCCCTGCCACAAACCATGGTAGCATTGAATTACATAAAAATGACAACACGGCTGGTCAGCCCATCCAGTCTGTGTCTGTGTTTGTTCTACATGTGAGCAGTAGTCCCAATCCCATATGCCTACCCTGTCCCCACACCTCTTTGTTCCCTTTTCCTTCAACTACTTACTTAACCGATTTTTAAATGTTGACACAGTCTCTGCTTCACTCACTATCTCCAGTGGGACATCCCACAGTCTAACAACCCTCTGTGTTTATTTAAACAGAGTGGTTTCTTCACCTTTCCGTCCCAAACTTCGTACATTTAATTTTATATCTCTCTCTGCTTGTTCTACCAACAGCAACAACTTGTATTTATATAGTGCCTCCAGCGTAGTAAAATGTCCCAAGGTGCTTCACAGCAGTGTCAAAGGACAAAACAGGTAAATTTGACACCGAGCCACATAAGAAATTATGGCAGATGACCAAAAGCTTGGTCAAAGAGGTAGGTTTTAAGGAGCGTCTTGAAGGAGGAAAGAGAGAGTCTGTTTCGATCTAGCCACTTCCATCCCTTCATCATTTAAAACACTTCTATCCAATCAGTCCGCAATCTCCTTTGTTTAGAGGGCGGGGCTAGGGATGGGGAAGCCCCCGCTGAAGACCTCTGAAATGCCAGTGGTGTTTGGGTGGGGCAGTGGCTGAGATCTGTGTGCATTGTCCGGGGTAACGGAACGAATGGATCCTCTGTTAGTGATCCTACAATTTTCAAAATACATCTGGTTTGGATAGATTTGAGTGCTAGTGGTGCTCACACATTTGTGTGTGGTAATTTTGGCTGTGTTCGCTCCAATTTGTTGAGTCTTTCTTTGTATTTGCATTTCCTCACACCACATAGCATCCTAATGAACCTGTGCTGTACCCTCTTTATAACCTAAACATCCTTCCTATAGTAAGCTCAAAACTTGACACAGTGATCTTAATAACATTAGATCACCATTACATCGCGACTTTTATATTCTATACTTGGTGCCATGACACCCAATATTTCAGCAGGTATTTTTTTAATGGCCTTCTCCACTTGAACCCTCAAATCTTCCATTTTGTTGACAGAGTCCATAAATTCTTCTAAAGGAAATTAGTTTGTTCCCTGGAAAAGAGGAATATTATTGAGAATGTGGGAAGTGAGCCGAGAAGTGGTGTCAAATGAGGAGGCTCTTGGGGAATCATGCTATCGCAGACTTGACGGGGGCAACTTTAACCTCACTCTCTGGATCGGGTGCACTGCTAGTTTTACACCCTGTCCGATCCCGTGGGTCGGTTAAAATGACCGCAAATGGCTTGTTTTCGTCTGGTTTCTGTAAAGTAGCATTCTATGAATCTCAAAATCAAACAACTGTAAATACCACCAGAAATACAAACCAGATTATAAGAAATGTCCTTGGAGGGGCACATATTAAATCAGAACTATTTGCTAATCCGAATGGCTTCAGTCTGCTACAGATCAATACAGTTGAATTCTTTGAAATTGCTTCTTTTAGCAGCTTTGGTAGCTTGGAATTTGAGCTCTGGTTTCACAGGAACAAGACGGATGTAAGAGTTTGAGGATTGACGGTCTCTACAACTCCCTGTGTATGTGAAGTTCTCATTGGACTGCGTGGGGGGGTGGTGAGCGGACGGAGTTATAAATTCCTTCAAAAACCTGTGGAGAGAAAGAAAAACTTGCATTTATATAGCGCCTTTCATTACCGGGCCCCTCAAAGCGCTTTACATCCAATGAAGTACTTTTGGAGTGTAGTCACTGTTGTAATGTGGAAATGCAGCAACCAATTTGCGCACAGCAGGCTCCCACAAACAGCAATGTGATAATGACCAGATCATCTGTTTTTGTTATGTTGATTGTGGGATAAATATTGGCCAGGACACCTGGGATAACTCCTCTGCTCTTCTTCGAAATAGTGCCATGGGATCTTTTACGTCCACCTGAGAGGGCAGACGGGGCCTCGGTTTAAAGTCTCAACTGAAAGGCGGCACATCTGACAGTGCAGCGCTCCCTCAGCACTGCACTGGAGTGTCAGCCTAGATTTCTGTGCTCAAGTCCCTGGAGTGGAACCTTCTGACTCAGAGGCGAGTGTGTTATCCACTGAGCCACAGCGGAAGCTGAGGTTGTTGTTGGATGTGTGTAATGAGCTTTGCATACGTTCCTGGAACCTCGGTGATGAAGGTTCTGGGACACTGGGCCGCAAATCCACGGCCGTTCCCGCAGACTCCTGGTGTAAGTCTGGTGGGAGTTAGTTGGAACAGCTTTGCACCAATATTTCTGCCTGGCCCCTACAAGGCCATTGATGCAAGGGGTGGTGATAGGACGGTGGGACATCCTGCTTCTAGGCCTTCAGTTATGACCAATCGTACCCCCAGCACAAATGCGTCTCATCTGACCAGTCGTATCTGAACAAAAGGATGTGGGGTTGATCTGGGGCTCCAGTCGGGGTTGGGAACTGAACCCCTGAAGCGGAGAGACCACAGCTCGGGAGGGTGGTGGGTGAGGTTTGTTTGAAGTGGCCCCTTTGTGAATGGGCTGCTTCGGGTGCCCAGACTGTGTTTCAGGAGGAAGTGGGCTGGTGAGAAAAGTGGCTCAATGCTACAAGATTTTCTGCGAATTTAAACTCCGGCATACAGTGAATTATTTTAATGGGGATACTTTGGTGACTGAAATAGAATCATCGAATAGTACGGCACAGAAGGCCAGTCAGCCCACAGAGTCTGCACCGGCTCCTTCAAAGAGCGATCTAGTTAGTCTCCCTTCCCCGCTCTTTCCCCATATTCCTGCAATTTTTTCTCCGTATTATCCTGTTCCCTATTGAAGCCTACTGTTGAATTTGCATCCACCACCCCATCAGACAGTGCATTTCAAATCCTAACCACTCTGTTATGTTCATAATAAAGTAATGTAACGGAGTACTGTAGGCATGAATAAGTGTGATCTTAGCTCCTTTATTCAAACTCCAGATTGCTGGTACAGCATGGGAGACCTGCTTATATACAGGGCTTCCAAGGGATGCTAGGATCCCTTGGGACTCCAACAGGTATGCCCTCTGGTGGTGGTATGATAATGGTTACCTCGGGTTGCATCCATAACACACTCGTTGTGTAAAAATGTTTTTCCTCATGTCGCCCTGGGTTCTTTCACCTTGGGAATTTGTTTACCAGGAAATCCAAATGTAGCAAAATGTACATCACTGGATGATGATTTAAGCAGCCAGAGCTTAATATGCACAGATGATGACAAACTGGACTAGGCCATTGATGTCAGCATTACTGCAGAAATTGTGCTTCTTATCAGATCATCCTCTGTGCTGACTTAAGAACAGTGAATAAACGGAGACGTGAGATAATCTCTTCTACTAAGCTGTCAGCGCATTAACCACGCTCAGCTGTATTGTTACTCTCCTGTGGCTCAGTGGGTAGCACATTCACCTCTGAGTCAGAAGGTTGTGGGTTCAAGTCCCGCTCCAGGAACTTGAGCACACAAATCTGGGCTGACACTCCAGTGCAGTGCTGAGGGAGTGCTGCACTGTCGGAGGTGCTGTCTTTCGGATGAGATGTTAAACCGAGGCCCTGTCTGCCCTCTCAGGTGGACATAAAAGATCCCACGGCACTATTTCAAAGAAGAGCAGGGGAGTTATCCCTGGTGTCTTGGCCAATATTTATCTCTCAATCAACATAACCAAAAACAGATTATCTGGCCATTATCACATTGCTGATTGTGGGAGCTTGCTGTGCGCATGTTGGCTGCTGTGTTTCCCACATTACAACAGTGACTACACTTCGAAAGTACTTCATTGGCTGTAAAGCGCTTTGAGACGTCTGGTGGTTGTGACAGGTGCTATGTAAATGCACATGTCTTTTTCTTTCCCCATTTTCTCCTTGGGTTTTCTCTTTTCAGGCCATCATCTGCCTCTAGACAGGGGCCTTGGCAAGCCAGGATTGGGGCCATCTCTCTCTCATCAGCCTTTCAGAACGATGTGGGAATCTCAAAACACAATCCAATTTCCTGTTTCTCTTTTTTTCCCCCATCCCAAAATGGGACGTCTGGTTTCTGCGTCGCTCTCTGACCGGTGACCCAACTGACCAACGTGCCCAGCTGAGGAACACTGGTTCAAGAAACAGAACTGTCTTGGCATTTGAACTTCTTCTGACCTCTGCATGTTACCTTCTCTCTTTGATGATGTGATTGTGTTTTGTTTTCCCTGAGCCTCTGCCATCGAGGCAGAGCTCCAGCAGGGGCAAACAAACCTGTGAAAAGATGAATCTGTCTGTAGTGAGAGAGAGAGTTAAAATCGCCCTTCCTAACCAGCTTAGAAAGCCATAAATTCCCTCAACTGGAAGTGGAGTACCCAACCCTTGTATCTGTGTATCTGAGACAGCGCTGCACTGAGCATTTCTGAGCAGGACACCAAAGCAGTGGCATTTTAGCCTGTGTGTTTTTTTCCTTGCCTGAAGCACCCTCAACAAAAAAACACCCTCAACATGTTCGAGGGTGTCAGCGGTGGGAGTTAGGGAGCTGCCAGCTTTGAAATCCGCCCTTCTTCTTCACTGCTCGGCATCAAAAGACTATTTGATCTTTTCTTTATTGATATTGAAATGATGAAAAATGCTTGCACTGAAGCAAGGTGATTTTTCATGTTGAGACTTTCACATGAAAGGTTTACTGACCATTATCAAAACGCTGTCAGATTAAAACAAGGCATTCTCTGGTGGGGAGGCGGGGGGCTGTAGCTGTGTGATGTGTTTTGCTCCAGTTTCTGATCCTGGCCACTTGACCACTGGCTGTTTTTATCACCTCTGGCAACGCGGAGCGTTTTACTGTGGGGAAATACCATTTGGCAAAGTGCTGAACAGCAGCTTTGGTCCCAAGCCACGGCACAAGATGAGGGATGGAGCCATTAGTCATTAAATTATCTCAAACATTTTTCCGCAGCTGTTTATTCATTTGAGTAAATAACATTTACCAAAAAGAAGTGGATGACACACTCGTGTCACCAAACCCTCCCGATGTGGCTCCCCATTAAAGATACAAGAATGAAAGCCAGCTTCAAGTCAACACTTGATAATTAGTCTGCAATACCCAGCCAATACGTCAGTGTGGAAACTTGCTGAGAGGCCACTGAGCCCTCTACATCTGGCAACTGAAGGCATTTTCATTCGATTTTTCTTTTTTTTTGATTTTTCACTTTCCCCTGTTCATGAACATGCTGGCTCTCCTGCCTGGCTGTCATTTATTTCACAGATGTCGCCTGCCCCCTGGAATCATCTCATCCAAATGGCCATTCTTCACGTGTGAATCTAAACAGTGAGTGTCAGCAGGCTATCTGACTGTCGGTGGACAGCCAAGTCCAATTCTATCTAATTGCTCTCGCTCTCTTTCTCTTTCTCTCTCTCTCTCTCTCTCTCTCTTTCTCTCTCTCTCTCTCTTTTTCTATTTCTCGCACTCTCGCTCTCTCTTTCTCTCGTTCTCTCTTTCTCTCGCTCTCTTTCTCTCGCTCTCTTTCTCTCTCTCTCGCACTCGCACTCGCACTCTCTTTCGCTCTTTCGCTCTTTCTCGCTCGCTCTCTTTCTCTCGCTCTCTTTCTCTCGCTCTCTTTCTCTCACTCTCTTTTTCTCACTCGTTCTCTTTCGCTTGTTCTCTTTCTCACGCTCTCTCATGCTCTCTCTCTCGCTCGCTCTCACTTGCTTGCTCTTTCGCTCTCTTGCTCGCTTGTTCTTTCTCTCGCTCTCTCGCTCACTCTTTCTCTCGCTCTCTTTCGCTCGCTCGCTCTCTTTTGCTCGCTCTCGCTCTCGTTCTCACTCTTTCTCTCTCGCTCTCGTACTCGCTCGCTCTCTTTCACTCTCGCTCTCGCTCTCACGCTCTCTCTCTTTCTTTCACTCTCTCTCTCTCTCACGCGCTCTCTCTCTTTCTCACTCTCACTCTCGCTCTCGCTCTCTCTCTCGCTCCCTCTCGCTCCCTCTCGTTCTCTCTCGCTCTCTCTCGCTCTCTCTCACGCGCTCTCTCTTTCTCGCTCTCGCTCTCTTTCGATCTCTCGCGCTCTCTCGCTCTCTCTCTCGCTCTCTTGCTCTCGCTCTCTCGCTCTCTCTCTCACTCTCTCACTCTCTCACTCTCTCTCACTCTCTCTCTCTCTCTCACTCTTTCTTTCTTTCTTTCTTTCTCTCTCTCTCTCCGCTCTCTCTTTCTCTCTCACTCTACGCGCTCTCTCTTTCTCTCGCTCTCTCTTGCTCTCGCTCTCTCTTGCTCTTGCTCTCGCTCTCTCTCGCTCTCTCTCACTCTCTCTCTCCCACTCTCCCACTCTCTCTCTCACTCTCTCTTTCTCTCTCACTCTACGCGCTCGCTCTCTCTTGCTCCCGCTCGCTCTCTCGCGCTCACGCTCTCACGCGCTCGCGCTCTCATGCGCTCTCTCTCGCTCTCGCTCGCTCTCTCTCTCTCTCACGCTCCGCTCTCTCTCTTTCTCTCTTTCTCGCTCTCTCTCGCTCTCACTCTCTCTCTCACTCTCTCTCTCTCTCTTTCTCTCTCACTCTACGCGCTCTCTCTTGCGCTCGCTCTCTCTCGCTCTCGCGCGCTCTCACGCGCTCTCGCTCGCTCTCCCTCTCTCACGCTCCGCTCTCTCTCTTTCTCTCTTTCTCGCTCTCTCGCTCTCTCTCGCTCTCGCTCTCGCTCTCTCGCTCTCTCTCTATCTCTCGCTCTCTATCTCTCGCTCTCGCTCGCTTGCTCGCTCGCTTGCTCTCTCACTCTCTCTCTCGTGCTCTCTTTTGCTCTCGTGCTCTCTTTCGCTCTCGCTCTCATGCTCTCTCTCGCTCTCCCTCGCTCTCTTGCTCTTGCTCTCTCTCTTGCTCTCATGCTCTCTCTCGCTTTCTCGCTCTCATGCTCTCTCTCTTGCTCTCATGCTCTCTCTCGCTCTCTCTCGCTCTCTCTCGCTCTCTTGCTCTTGCTCTCTCTCTTGCTCTCATGCTCTCTCTTGCTTTCTCGCTCTCATGCTCTCTCTCTTGCTCTCATGCTCTCTCTCACTCTTTCGCTCTCGCTCTCGCTCTCTCTCATGCTCGCTCTCGCTCTCGCTCGCGCTCTCGCTCTCTCTCACGCTTGCTCTCACTCTCGCTCTCTCTCACGCACACTTTCAGCTGGGAGAGGTTGAACAGTGATCAGGATCGTGAATCTTGTAATGATCTTCCACCCACCAATCCCCAATGCAGGACACTGAGATTGGCTCACTCAGCGTGGAGTGGAATTTGACACTGGAATGCTCTACTCCGTGTGGTTCATCATGGGCTGAACTGTGACTATTTTTGCTGATGGATTTGATTTGGGTCTGATTTTTAGGGATGTCCACGTTGAACTGGAAAAAGCAACGAGCTGCTGCCACCATTGGCCCCGCTGGTGCTGAGCTTGGGTTTGGGTGGACTGTGCCTGTAAATGTTGGCCAACGTGCTTGCCATGAGCTGGGACACCAGGGGTTCAACACTGACTCAAGTCATTAGTGTCTTACAGCACAGAAAAAGGCCATTTTCCCACATTGGGGCACAATCTAATCCCACTCTCCTCCTTGTTCCCTATACCCTTTCATAGTCCTGCTTTTTAAGCAACTACTTAATTGATGGATTGTGCTTCAAAGACGGTGTGTAGCCGGGAATTGCACACTCGAACCACTGGTGAGCTTTCCCTTTTAATTCTTTGTGATGACTTTATTTTAAATTGGTGTTCTCTCCTTAGTGCATCCCTCAGCATTGGAAGCAGTCTATTACTATTTACCCGATCGGCCCAAGGTCTTTGTCTGGACACCTCTTGGGTGACTTGTAGTAAGTTTCTAAATTAATTTATCTGAACCAGAAGCTATGATTTGTAAGTTGGTTGCCTGGGTGTGGAGTTAAAGGTTCTGACCCCTGGTGAGAGACCTTGTGCTGTTGTGGTATGGCTAGGGTGGCAGCACAACCCCAAGGAGCAGTCTGGGCACCTCTGCAGGGACCTGCTAATAGGACAGCATTATTGTGCCACCAGTAGGTAGAGGTAAATAGTGCCTTTAATGTAGTAAAACGTCCCAAGGTGCTTCATGGGAGTGTTATAAGACAAAACATTTGACACCGAGCCACACAAGGAGAAATTGGGGCAGAGGACCAAAAGCTTGGTCAAAGAGTTAGGTCTTAAGGAGGCGGAGAGGTTTAAGTGGGGAATTCCAGAGCTTGGGGCCTATGTAACAGAAGGCATGGCCACCAATGGTTGAGCAATTATAATCAGGGATGCTCAAGAGGGCAGAATTAGAGGAGTGCAGATATCTCGGGCGGGGGGGGGGGGGTTGTGGGGCTGGAGGAGATTACAGAGATAGGGAGGGGCGAGATCCATGGAGGGAATTGAAAGCAAGGGTGAGAATTTTGAAATCGAGGCGTTGTTTAACCGGGAGCCACTGTAGGTCGGCGAGCACAGGGGTGATGGGTGAGCGGGACTTAGTGCGAGTTAGGACACGGGCAGCTGAGTTTTGAATGTTTACATAGGGTAGAATGTGGGAGGCCAGCCAGGAATGTGTTGGAATAGTCAGGTCTAGAGGTAATGGATGAGGGTTTTAGTAGCACATGAGCTGAGGCAAGGGGTGGAGACGGGCGATGTTGAGAACAAGTGCGGGTGCTGGTGTGACTGTGCAGCCTCTCTCTCTCTTCCTGGTGGCATGGAGCAGTTGTACAGTCAGAGGCAAGAGGGCGTCTTGAGCTGATCCAACCGAGTGGCTTTCCTGGCCACTTTAGAGGGCAAATAAGAGTCAACCAATGTTGGTGTGGGATTGGAGTCACGTAGATCAGACATTGTACGGACTGCAGCTTTCTTCCCCCAAAGGATGCACGTGAACCAGTTGGGTTTTTACGACAAACCGACAGCCTCGAGGTAACTTTTACTGATATCAGCTTTTAATTTCCAGATTATTTTAAAAAACCTGACTCTAAATTCTCATACGGCCATGGCAGGATTTGAACTCTCGTTGTCTGGGTTATAGGTTCAGGGCTTTGTGTTACTGGTCCGGTAACATAATCACGAGGCTACTGTTCCCATAGGAGTCCTGACTAAGGGTCTGGCACCATCGAACTGGACTCCAACAAACCGTTCACCCCTTCAGGAGAGGCAGGGAAGGAGTGGGGTATATTATGGCCCTGTATTGAATGCATGATGGGATAGATTAGCTATTGAGCCCAATTCTAACACCACAACCATGGTAAATTATGAAGAGACCATCTCAATAAACCAAATATTTTATTAGAAGAATTACTGTAGAGTTAAAAAGTTTTTAACACAGACTGTTGAGGCAAAATCTGGGTCACAAGTGACAAAAGTTGCAGCGGTTTGGGTTCTGATATCGAGCTCTGTTACCATAAACCCCTCCAATGCTTTTGTTAAACATGTGAAATATTCTCGCCTGAAGCCCACAGATATAGTCTGGATTATCATTATTATATTTCAGGTCTCTGAATGTTTAGGGAGTGAGATTGCTACATATCTTCAGGTTTTATTTCATTTTCTATTCATTTCCAGCTTCTGTGCACTTTGCAAAAACACAGACTCTAGGTTCTAAATTACACATCATCCGAAATATATTTCACTGTCTCCTTCAAACTATGACAGATCTGACAATTGGCCATTTTTCACGTTTACACCAAGGCAGCAATGAGAAGCATTGTCGCTTTGCCGGAACCTGCTCGCTCCAGCGACAGACACCAATTGGGAGCTTCACCTGAGGATGCGGGCCCTATTGCCCCACTGGCTGAGGTAATATCATAAACTTAGATTCAAATTGTACCTTTCTCCTCAAACTGCCATGGGTGCTTTACCCGATGAAATGCTATTGCACCAACCCTTGTACATGGCCGCCTTTGACACTGTTAACCACGAGGGACTATGGAGCGTCCTCCTCCGTTTCTGCTGTCCCCAAAGGTTCACCACCATCCTCCGCCTGCATCATGACGACATGCAAGCCATGATCCTGACCAACAGATCCACCACAGACCCAATCCACGTCCGGACCAGAGTCAAGCAGGGCTGCGTCATCGCCCCAATCCTCTTCTCGATCTTCCTCGCTGCAATGCTCCATCTCACACTCAACAAGCTCCCCGCTGGAGTGCAACTAAACTATAGAACCAGTGGGAACCTGTTCAACCTTCGTCGCTTCCAGGTTAGATCTAAAACCATCCCATCCTCTGTCGTTGAACTACAGTACGCGGACGACGCTTGCGTCTGTGCACATTCAGAGGCCGAGCTTCAAGCCGTCATCAACATTTTCACTGAGGCGTATGAAAGCATGGGCCTTACACTAAGCATCCATAAGACAAAGGTCCTCCACCAATCTGACCCTGCCACACAGCACTGCCCTCCAGTCATCAAGATCCATGACGCCGCCCTGGACAACGTGGGCCATTTTCCATAACTCGGGAGCCTATTATCAGCAAGGGCAGATATCGACGATGAGGTCCAATATCACCTCCAGTGCACCAACACAGCCTTCGACTGCCTGAGGAAGAGAGTGTTCGAAGATCAGGCCCTCAAATCTGGCACCAAGCCTATGGTCTACAGGGTTGTAGTGATCCCCGCCCTCCTGTATGGCTCAGAGATGTGGACCATATACAGTAGACACCTCAAATCATGGAGAAGTACCACCAATGATGTCTCCAAGATCCTGACAATCCCCTGGAAGGACAGATGCACCAACATCTGTGTTGTCGATCAGGCCAACATCCCCAGCATCGATGAACTGACCACACTCGACCAGCTCCGTTGGGTGGGCCACATTGTTCGCATGCCCAACACAAGTCTCCCAAAGCAAGCGGCTCTACTTGAAACTCTTACACAGGAGGCGATCCCCAGGTGGGCAGAGGAAACGTTTCAAGGACACCCTCAAAGCCTCCTTGATAAAGTGCAACATCCCCACTGGCACCTGGGAGTTCCTGGCCAAAGACCACCCTAAGTGGAGGAAGAGCATCCGGGAGGGCGCTGAGCACCTCGAGTCTCATCGTCGAGAGCATGCAGAAATCAAGCGCAGGCAGCGGAAGGAGCGTGCGGCAAACCAGACTCCTCACCCACCCTTTCCTCCAACCACTGTCTGTCCCACCTGTGGCTGAGACTGTAATTCCTGTATTGGACTGTACAGCCACCTGAGAACTCAATTTTAGAGTGGAAGCAAGTCTTCCTCGATTTCGAGGGATTGTCCGTGCTGTGTAGGCAAACTGAGTATCCATTCTGTACTCTCGAGGTTCCACAATCAGCTGTGAGGTGAACGACTATTCAATGTGTTCGAAGGCGGTTGACGAAGATTCCAGTAATGTCTCCTCAAATAGCACTGTGGGATCTTTAACATACACCTGAACTGGCAAATGGGATCTAGTTGATAATGTCTCATCCGAAGGACAGCACTCCATCGATAAAGCACCGAAAGTGTTACCCGAGATTATGCGCTTAAACCCGTAGCTTTCTGACTGACTCAAAAGATGAGAGTGCCACAACCAAACCAAGCCGACACACATGTTACTGTCGGGATCAAGTCTGGCTTCTTGTTTTTATTCATTCATGCAATGTGGGCATCACTGGCATGGCCAACAATTGTTGCCCGTTCCTAATTGCCCTCGAAAAGGTGGTGAGTCGCCTTGTGGCTTGATTCTCACACATTTCAGAGTCAAGCACACTGCTGTGGGCTTGGAGTCACATATAGGCCAGACCGGGTAAGGATGGCGGATTTCCTTCCCTAAAGGACATTAGGGAACCAGATGGGTTTTTACAACAGTCCGGTAACATAGAAACATAGAAACATAGAAAATAGGTGCAGGAGCAGGCCATTCAGCCCTTCTAGCCTGCACCGCCATTCAATGAGTTCATGGCTGAACATGAAACTTCAGTACCCCCTTCCTGCTTTCTCGCCATACCCCTTGATCCCCCGAGTAGTAAGTACTTCATCTAACTCCCTTTTGAATATATTTAGTGAATTGGCCTCAACTACTTTCTGTGGTAGAGAATTCCACAGGTTCACCACTCTCTGGGTGAAGAAGTTTCTCCTCATCTCGGTCCTAAATGGCTTACCCCTTATCCTTAGACTGTGACCCCTGGTTCTGGACTTCCCCAACATTGGGAACATTCTTCCTGCATCCAACCTGTCCAAACCCGTCAAAATTTTAAACGTTTCTATGAGGTCCCCTCTCACTCTTCTGAACTCCAGTGAATACAAGCCCAGTTGATTCAGTCTTTCTTGATAGGTCAGTCCCACCATCCCGGGAATCAGTCCGGTGAATCTTCGCTGCACTCCCTCAATAGCAAGAATGTCCTTCCTCAAGTTAGGAGACCAAAACTGTACACAATACTCCAGGTGTGGCCTCACCAAGGCCCTGTACAACTGTAGCAACACCTCCCTGCCCCTGTACTCAAATCCCCTCGCTATGAAGGCCAACATGCCATTTGCTTTCTTAACCGCCTGCTGTACCTGCATGCCAACCTTCAATGACTGATGTACCATGATACCCAGGTCTCGTTGCACCTTCCCTTTTCCTAATCTGTCACCATTCAGATAATAGTCTGTCTCTCTGTTTTTACCACCAAAGTGGATAACCTCACATTTATCCACATTATACTTCATCTGCCACGCATTTGCCCACTCACCGAACCTATCCAAGTCACTCTGCAGCCTCATAGCATCCTCCTCGCAGCTCACACTGCCACCCAACTTAGTGTCATCCGCAAATTTGGAGATACTACATTTAATCCCCTCGTCTAAATCATTAATGTACAATGTAAACAGCTGGGGCCCCAGCACAGAACCTTGCGGTACCCCACTAGTCACTGCCTGCCATTCTGAAAAGTACCCATTTACTCCTACTCTTTGCTTCCTGTCTGACAACCAGTTCTCAATCCACGTCAGCACACTACCCCCAATCCCATGTGCTTTAACTTTGCACATAATAATCTCCTGTGTGGGACCTTGTCGAAAGCCTTCTGAAAGTCCAAATATACCACATCAACTGGTTCTCCTTTGTCCACTTTACTGGAAACATCCTCAAAAAATTCCAGAAGATTTGTCAAGCATGATCTCCCTTTCACAAATCCATGCTGACTTGGACCTATCATGTCACCATTTTCCAAATGCGCTGCTATGACATCCTTAATAATTGATTCCATCATTTTACCCACTACTGAGGTCAGGCTGACCGGTCTATAATTCCCTGCTTTCTCTCTCCCTCCTTTTTTAAAAAGTGGGGTTACATTGGCTACCCTCCAATCGATAGGAACTGATCTAGAGTCAATGGAATGTTGGAAAATGACTGTCAATGCATCCGCTAGTTTCATGGTCACCATTACTGATACTAGCTTTAGAATTCCAGATTTATTTAACTACCTGCATTGAAATTCAATTTGAACTCATGCTCCCCAGATCATTAGTCATCATCAGCATCGTAGGCAGTCCCTCAAAATCGAGGAAAACTTGCTTCCACTCTGAAAGTGAGTTCTCAGGTGGCTGTACAGTCCAATATGGGAATTACAGTCTCCTTCTGCCTGCGCTTGGATCCTGCATGCTCTCGGCGACACAACTTGAGGTGCTCAGCGCCCTCCCGGAAGCTCTTCCTCCACTTGGGGTGGTCTTTGGCCAGGGACTCCCAGGTGCCGGTGGGGATGTTGCACTTTATCAAGGAGGCTTTGAGGGTGCCCTTGAAACATTTCCTCTGCTCACCTGGGCTTGCTTGCCGTGTAGGAGTTCTGAGTAGAGTGTTTGTTTTGGGAGTCCCGTTCCGGCATGCGGACGATGTAGCCCGCCCAACGGAGCTGGTCGAGTGTGGTCAGTGCTTAGATGCTGGGGATGTTGGCCTGAGCGAGAACACTGACGTTGGTGCATCTATCCTCCCAGTGGATTTACAGGATCATGTGGAGGCAGAGCTGATAGTACTTCTCCAGCGCTTTGGGGTGTCTACTGTATATGATCCATGTCTCTGAGACATTATCGGAGGGCAGGTATCACTACTGCTCTGTAGACTATGAGCTTGGTGCCAGATTTGAGGTCCAGGTCTTCAAACACTGTCTTCCTCAGACGACCGAAGGCTGCGTTGGTGCACTGGAGGCGATGTTGGACCTCGTCATCAATGTCTGCCCTTGCTGATAATCGGCTCCCGAAGTATGGAAAAAGGTCCACGTTGTCCAGGGCCGCGCCGTGGATTTTGATGACTGGGGGACAGTGCTGTGTGGCGGGGTCAGGTTGGTAGAGGACCTTTGTCTTACGGATGTTTGGTGTAAGGCCCATGCTTTCGTACGCCTCGGTGAAGATGTTGAAGATGGCTTGGAGTTCGGCCTCTGAATATGTGTGGATGCAAGTGTCGTCCACTTACTGTAGCTCGACGACAGAAGATGGGACGGTCTTGGATCAAGCCTGGAGGCGACGAAGGCTGAACAGGTGCCATTGGTTCTATAGTTTAGTTCCACTACAGCAGGGAGCTTGTCGACTGTGAGGTGAAGCATTGCAGTAAGGAAGGACGAGAAGAGGGTTGGCGCATTGACGCAGCCCTGCTTGACCCCGGTGCGGACATGGATTGGGTCTGTGGTGGATCCGTTGGTCAGGATCAGGCATCTGGAGCAGATGGAATCCTTGCTGAGGCACTAAAACATGGTGGAGAAGCACTACTGACACGAATGCATGACCTCATCTCTCTTATCTGGAAGGAGGAGAGCATGCCGGGAGATCTCAAAGATACCGTACTTGTGACCATCTTCAAAAAGGGGACCAATCCGACTGCGGCAACTACAGAGGGATCTCCCTGCTGTCGGCCACTGAGGAAAGTCATCGCAAGAATCCTCCTCAATCGCCTTTTCCCAGTGTCACAATGCGGATTCCGTCCACTAAGGGGTACAACGGCAACGACAAAAGAAATGCAGGGAACAGCACCAACACGAAGCATTGTACATGGCCGCCTTTGACCTTACAAAGGCCTTTGACACTGTCAACCGCAAGGGACTATGGAGCATCCTCCTCCGTTTCGGCTGCCCCAAAAGTTTGTCACCATCCTCCGCCTGCTCCACGATGACACCACTTGTCCAGGCCTCTGGATTACTAGTCCGGTAACATAATCACTGTTACCATACCCCTTTAGCTCAATGTCACAAGAAGCAGAGGACGTTGCCACTGAATTATATTGAAGCAGCTTCTTAATAGACATTGGGGTGATGCTGTTATAACACACAATATTTGTGTATCTGAAACAGTGAATGCACCAAATGTAATTGTTCACCTCTGCTCCAGGATGTACTTTGCTTCTATTTCATGAATTCAAATTCAAGCATGGAATAAAACTGGATGGGAAACATGATAGAAACTAGAATGATACAGCACTGAAGGAGGCCATTCAGCCCATCGTGCCTGTGCTGGCTCTTTGGTAGAGCTGTCCAATTGATCCCACTCCCCTGCTACTGCATGAAGTAACATGCTTTCAAATTTTAATGAAGGCCTGTGGGAGAAACTGCTTTGTTTCTATTGAGGTTATGATTCCCTCACCAGGGCAGTGATGGGGTGGGGGGGGTGGTGACCACAATTGGCCTCAGTGCCATGGGTGAGGGAAGGAGGAAATTGGCAACAGTGGATTGCTATCCAGTGACTTTGCTGGAAGGGGGGGGAATGGGGTAAGGACAGGATTGAGCTTGGCTGTGATTCCCCATGGCGGGAGTGCTTGCTGACCCTCGGTCGAGGTTGACCTATGAATACTGACCACTTGGGCCAGATACTATAGAACCGTGCCCCAATAAGCAGTCTGCCCCTTCAGGATAGCAAGGGAAGAAGTGGATGATGATCGGTGCCTGTGGAACTGTGCCTTAGCCAGGAATCTATATCTTCTGCGAGGGGGAGGGGAGGGGCGAAGGAGTGAGCACATTTTATTAAAACAAATAAAAAATGTAAATGAATTGGATCTAATCTTTTTTTTAAAGTACAAGATTTTGACAGTCATGGAGAAATTAAAAGAAATACTGGCAGCAACCCACATTGCAGTCACAAGAAAATTCAGGTGCTGTAGTTTAACAATTGGGGTCCCGGAAATGAGGTTTGATGTATTGGAGGTGCTATATAAATTCAAGTTGCCGTTGTTCTAAGTCATGGGCACCATTTTCTAACCATGATTATGGGTCGTAGCTACTTGTGATCAATAGCGAGTGTGAATGTAACCCTGATTGTGGCTCAGTGAACGGAAACGTGGGCGTGTAAATCCATCTTGGGCTGTCCTGAATCGACAGCTTGTTTCACATTCCGGCCCATTTTCATTTCCACTCCCGTACAAAGCAGACTGCTGATTGGCTCCCGCCCAAGACTCATTTATAGCCCAGGAAATGTAGGTGTTCTCAACTGAGCAATTGAAAAGTTACTGGAATCTGATTCATCGATTGAGCAAAAAAAGTTTGTTGTATGCATAGTTTAAAAAATATATATATTTCTTCATGCTTTTCGGAAAGGAGTCCCAAGATTTTGTCCCGGACAGTGGGGAATTCTATTATGGGATGAGCATCCATGCTGTTAGATGGTCTTCAATGTTGAAAGTAGTCATCTTATTTAAAAAGAGAGAGATTTATCGCAGGCCCAGACATTCAGGAGTGCAGGGACAGTGTTGTGGTATTTGGGTACATTTAGGTAGGGTTACATTACAGCATGATGTTCTACAAAGTATTTAAAAGAAAATAAAGACTTTATAAAGCGCCTTTCACGACCACTGGACGTCTCAAAGCGCTTTACAACCAATGAAGTACTTTTGGAGTATAGGCACTGTTGTAATGTGGGAAATGCGGCAGTCAATTTGCACACAGCAAGCTCCCATAAACAGCCATGTGATAATGACCAGATAACCTGTTTTTTTTGGTTATGTTGATTGAGGGATAAATATTGGCCAGGACACCGGGGATAACTCCCCTACTCTTCTTCGAAATAGTGCCATGGGATCTTTTACGTCCACCTGAGAGAGCAGACGGGGCCTCGGTTTAACGTCTCATCCGAAAGACAGCACCTCCGACAGTGCAGCATTCCCTCAACACTGCACTGGAGTGTCCACCTAAATTTGTGTGCTCAAGTCCCTGGAGTGGGACTTGAACCTACAACCTTCTGACTCAGGGGCGAGGATGCTACCCACTGAGCCACAGCTGGCACTGTAGAATGCACACCATGCACAGCGATTGATAGACAAATAATTTACTATACAGTGGACACCGTCCCTTTACGTACATGTCAGTGGCGATTATGCTGAACAATTAATTCAACAATTAACAAGGTCAGTTTTAAATCCAGAGCTGGTGAATTGATCGAGGGTGCCCCCCACCCAATGCCGAATGGACTCTCGTATCACCAGGTAGTTTCCCATCCTCCTGTCTCTAATTGTGATACTGGGATTTCATTCTTGTATAATTCTTTTGTCTTGAGAAGTCATCAAAAAGAAATACAGCAGCAGTTATAAATTAATGAGTTTAGTTCACATTAATGATGTTACTATTGGATTTCTGCACGTATAGAGTTGACATTTAACTCCAGATGCCAGGGAAAAACTACATCAATCACATTTTCCATGTGTGAACACAGAGAGCACAGTGGCTGGTTTGGAATAGCATGGTCTCCAGAAAATGTTTGGAATAGGAAAACTCGTAAAGGACTACTTCGAAGAACTAAAATCTTGTCAATACAGTTTATTGACATCGGCCTTTAGATCATATTTTATAAGTAACAGGAGGTAACAGTGACTGTTGTGGAGGGGGTGCCCATCAGCATTATCTAATTAGGGTCATTAACACATGCATTCCTTGGGTAAGAATTAGCATGACAGGCATGCATCATTAAATATGGAAATCTTTCAATAAGGCTCAATTTTATTACCACTCTGCCATCTGAATTGATAGCACTTAAATAATAATTGTACTATTTTTTAAAAAAGCACAGCAATATTGATGCTACACATGTGTTTACCTGAAGATTGTTTGATTATATTGCAGAGGCTTGGTTATTTATAGCCAAAGCAGTTCAGACATATTGTATTTCAAGAAAGCAATTTTTATTAATTGATCTTTTGAAACTTTAATTATAGCAGTTTGTATTATTAAAGACAGGAAATGTCTTTATTGCGAATAGAAACCTAATTTAAAACGGGACATTGTCTTCATTAAAAGTAACCTACTTTCTTCTGAGAACAGCCGTGTTAATATCGCATGCATGTTGAGGTGTTTGGTTTCAACATAATTTACATTACATTGTGTGCTTGCCAAACCTTTTTCCATTTGTTTACAAGTATTTTTTTTCACGAAGATGCTGCTCCTTTAAGAAGCACGTCTTTTAATTTTCCATCGCGTAGCACAACATGTAATGTAAATGTTGCAGCTGGAGTGAGCCGTGTTTGTTTGGTGAGTGGGTGATCCCTGCAGCACATGTTGAACCTTTTTGATTAAGCTTAATTACCGGATGTCATCAAGAAAATAAGCAGCATGAGGAGGCTGCACTATTAAAGAAACCGAGTGCTGAATTTCTCTGGCTGGTTACCGTCACGTGTTCAATTAGTGAAGTAAATGGTTAACAAAATGTGGTCGTGATGTTGCCTTTCTGAGCTCCATAACTCGGGTTGATTTCTGCCAGGAAAATCAGAATACACATTTATTAGAAAACAAGTTCAAGATTATTGATGTGCAGCACGTTTCGAGGTGACTTATGCTTATTGAGATATTCACTGCTCAAGCAGTAAACAACTTATTTTTTCTTTTTATTATTTGCAGTGGGTGAAGATAAAAGTGAAGTTGCCTCCGCCTGTCGGATTGGTTGTGTTTTATTAGTTTACTGGCTTGCCTTTTGTTTTTCTGAGCTGATTCCTCTAGGTTGAGAACAAAGGTTTCTCACAATATTGCTGTGCAGGTACTTCAGGGATCTAGAATTCCCTTAACATGTTAAAAGTTTCAATCTGAGAAAATTAACAAATATTACTTATTGCAAATTAGATTATACATCAGTGAAGATGATTATTTTTTCGAGAGTACTCTGTTGATTGCAGCTACGCCCCTGGCACCTGTTCCGCCATCTGATACTTGATTTACATGACCCGGTTTGTAATGGTGTGAAGCTGGGACGGACTGTGCATCAGAGTGTCTTTGGCACGAGTGGTGTCTTACCAACGGGAAGCCTGAACTCCTCTGTCGGGTGTGATACTGGTGCCGCTGTAGTGTAAACATTGTTCCATCTATCTTTACTCTCCCTGTTCAGCTGCAATGGTCAATCTGGTCATTCGAAATCACCACTGTGCTGCCTTTTCTCCATTCACGCATGTAACGTATGCACCTGTGCGTATGCTCACAGGGGCTGCTCCTCAAATTCTGGTTGCACTTCAGTCCCACACTCCTGATCTTTGGGCACCCTGTGCAGAGGGGAGCGGGCAAGTCAGAAAGCCTCCTCGTAGGACTGCTCCTGGGCATGGCCAAGGGGGTCATCAGCCGGTCCAGGCAGCGAGCGGTCGAGGGGTTGTTCAGCTCGCCTGCCTGCCTCTCTTCCGCGGTTACATCCGAGTCAGGGTGTCCCTGGAGATGGAGCACGCGGTGTCCACCGGTACGCTCGCGGCCTTCCGCGAGAGGTGGGCGCCGGAGGGACTGGAGTGCATCAACACCCCTGGCAACCAAATTTTAATTTGATTTTAATGTCTAAAGTTTAATTTGCTTAAGTTGTCGGTTTTAGTGCCCCCCCTCCCCTTTTAGCCAGGGGCACTTGTATAATTTGTGTTTTAGTGCCCTAAAAAAAACACAAAAAAAAACAGGGGGCACTTGATTTACAGGTGCAACTTAAAATAGTTGTAGAGCTGGAGTGGCTTAGCCAGTCACGTGATGTTCACAGGACTCAATAAAACCCCAGCCTGTTGGGTTTGGGGGATCCACGATGAGGCAGGTGGTTGTGAGCCTGGTGGATGAACTGGTAGTGTGTAGTGTGATTGTTAAACCTTTTGTGGATAAACCAACTAGTTCTTAATAGCAATGTGTTGCTATGAATTCTTAAGCAAAGAACCCATGAAGCAAATACATTACAATGCATAACTTCAGTGAAATGAGTATTATTGAAAAAGCTGCTCAGACTGAGCAGGCACTGAGTGAGGACTCTGGTGTCAATATGGCATTACGCCTTAATACTCACCTTCCAAATCACAAGATACCTGTGGATGAGGTAGACCATTCAGCACATCTTAATTCTTTCTTCCAAACTGACCGCACTCTTCTCTCATTGCCATATCGAATAGCTTCTTGAATAGTCCCAAGAGCTGTCCTCTCCACCGCTGTGTCTGGAAGTCCAAGGTCCCAGTTCGTTAGATATATTCAAAAGGGAGTTAGATGTGGCCCTTACAGCTAAAGGGATCAAGGGGTATGGAGAGAAAGCAGGAATGGGGTACTAAAGTTGCATGATCAGCCATGATATTGAATGGTGGTGCAGGTTTGAAGGGCCGAATGGCCTACTCTCGCACCTATTTTCTATGTTTCTAAGTTTCAATGAGATAAATGACCAGATAATCGGGTTTCACTGATGTTGATTGAGGGTTAAGTGTTGGCTGGGCCACTCACAGATGTCCTCATCTCATTCTTTAATTTCTGAACTGCCAGCTTCCAGGGCCCCACCTAGTTTGGTATCTTCTGCAAGTTTGACCGATTTGCATAGGGTTTCTTAATCCACGTCATTGATTAAATTAGAAGCAGTGGTGGTCCTAACAGTGAGCTCTGGGGGCATCTCACATAAGAACATAGAGCTAGAATTTCTTATGGCTTACCGCCTGGTTTCTGGGCGGTATTGGCCATTGTGGGCGGTAATCAGGTGAAGGGAAAATTCCTTACCTGAGTTACGTCGGTGATCTCAAGGTACCGCTGGGGAGCGGACCGCCTGCGTTCACCGTCCTCACATTGCCTTGGCGCGATTTTTGGCGACCCGCAGGTAAGTATAAATTTTTTTTTTTAAACCGCTGTCGAGGATCAGCGGAGCTGGGCGGTGGGTTAATAGGTCTGCAAGAAAAAGGTAAGTGGTTTTTTACTATTTATTTTAAAAATCTGTTGCGGTGATTTAATTTAAAAATGTCTTGGGAGTGTTTTTTGGATTTTTAAGTTAGGTTTTTTGAAAAATTATTTTAATTTTTTTGGTTGTTAGGCCCAACCCGCAGCCTCGGGGTAAATTTTTATAGATTTAAAAAAAATTTTCGGGAAATTTTTGTTGCCGATAATCTTCCCAGCCGTAGCATTTTTTTTGGCAGCAACCGGGCGCTGGAGGGCTTTGGGGAAATTCTAGCCCTTAGAACATAAGAAATAGGAACAGGAGTAGGCCATTTGGTCCCTCGAGCCTGCTCCGCCATTCAACAAGATCATGGCTGATCTGATCTTGGGCTCAGCTCCACTTCCCTGCCCGCTCCCCATAACCCTTCACTCCCTCACAGTGCTCTCCCCCACCCTGACTCATCTTCTCCAACCAATAACCATTATTTTGTACCATTCAGTGAACAACTTAACCTCTCCCAAATTTTAGCCTGAATTCCCACAGCTTTGAGCATAAACTAATAGTCTCTTGTGTAGAGATGTATTAAACACTGTTTGGACGTCCAAGTACACAACATCATGAGGTTTGCCACAGCCACCTTGGTCTGTCAGTCACGGCCCCAAAGAAATCACGGTATGGGGTAGAGAGCCAGAAGACATGGGTGGTAATTTGCGGCCCCTACAGGCATGAACGAGGAGCGCGCGCACCCATAGGGGCCGTGCAGGTTCTGGGTTTGCGTATGCGCTAAAACACGGAACTTGCGATCTACCAAGAATTCTCGCACACATCCCCGGGAAAAGGGCTTCCGTGGGTGGAGAGATGCCCAACTTCTGCCCAGCGAAGGCCCATGAAATTCTTGCGCCTGGTAAAAGAAGGCGTAAGACCTGCTTTTACCAGCATAAGAGTTTTAAAAGACCAATTTTTTTCATCATCAATCAGTTGTACATTAAAATCCCTGTGTAATAAAGTAAGTTTGTTTGTAATACCCTGTTAAAACAAGTAAACTTATTTTTGAGAAAATTAAATTTTGGTTTTAAATATAATTAAATGCCATTTTAAATATGTAATTTAAAAAAATTATTTGAGCAGAGGTATTTTTTATGTGATCCCCATTAATACTTATGGGAGTTGCGTACTTACGGAATCCCCATAAGCATAAGCTTTTTTGATTGGGCCGGCCCACATGATCCCAGGGGTGCTTGCGAACCGCCTGCGCCCCTGGGATAAGTGGGCCTCTACACAGGCCTACGCGTAGAGGCCCAGGACCGCGAGTCTCTGGGGCCATCGGGTAAGTTTGTAGATATTTAGCAGGTCGGAAGTATCGCCTGCGGGAGCCTCTGACTGCAAATTCAGCCCCAATATGTTACACTGCGGGTAAAGCAATCGATGATCGGAAATGGCAATCCGTGCAGTTGTGTAAGTCGGAGCGATCGTGACTGTAGACTGAGTGCTTCTATTGTATATGATCTGGGTGACCACTAGCATCCTTAACACATATTAGAGCTAGAAATTCCATTTTTGGTCATAGTGGTATTTTTCCGCCAAAAATACCACTATGACTCTGCTACGATTCCGAGGCCTAACATTCGGGATAAAATCCGCCCAGCAGTAAAAATTGGCGTTGCGTGAGGATTCGTGGCACTAACCGCGAATTTTCTGCAACTTTTCTCCGAAGCCGATACCGCTGCGAGTTGGGCCTAGCGAGTGGGGGAAACAACCCAAAAATTCCACCAAAATCACAAAACATTCACAAGACCCTTTTCTATCGAATCGCTGCAAAAGAATTAAAAAAAAAAAAAAATTTACCTTACCTTTTTTTTGCAGGTCTTCACACCGACCATCGTTCCAAGGGCTGCAACGCAGGATTTTCCCGGGCGTTTTTTCCCGGGCATTTTTTCCCATCCTATCTACGGGTGCACTGCAAGCCAAATATCTGGCGGAAGCGCTATTTCCAGTCTTGCATGCCAGTGGTCCGCTCCCCAGCGGTATTTAAAAACCACCAGCGGCAAGACTTCAGCGAATTTCCCGCTGCACCGTTTTCCGCCAGAAACTGCGAGATATCGGCAGAGAACCCGGCACAAGGTTGGAGAATTTCCAGCCCAAAGCATTTGGTTAACATAACCATTTAAAAAAAATTCCTCACCTCCCTGATCGTACTTCCCAATATAACGAAGTTGAAGTGATGTTGGGAGACTTTGGGTACAGACTCACCGAGAGGTGTCTGCAGCACCCAATGCACATCACTACAGTGTGACATTTGCCCTGTGATACATGCAACATTCACAGCCTGGGCTGACATGACGATGGGTCACTTTGGTTGGGTACCATGGGGTTGTTGATACTTGTGAATTGGTACCTCGGTGTAAATCAGTGCATTCAGGAGAAGAGGAGAACAGGGGAGAAAATGCACAAAATCCAGTAAGGATGTATAAATTACTTGTATAAAAACAGAAAATGTTGGAGATACTCAGCAGGTTAGGCAGCATCTGTGGAGAGAGAAACAGCGTTAACGTTTCAGGTCGATGCCTTTCCTAAACCTCTCCGCCCCTCTACCTCTCTTTCCTCCTTTAAGTCGCTGCTCCTTAAAACCGATTTCTTTGACCAAGCTTTTGGTCACCTGCCCTAATATCTCCATTTGTGTCAAATGTTGTTTGATAACGCTCCTGTGAAGCGCCTTGGGACATTTTACTACGTTAAAGGCGCTATATAAATACAAGTTATTGTTTCTCTCCACAGATGCTGTCTGACCTGTTGAGTATTTCCAGCATTTTCTGTTTGCATGTCAGATTTCCTGCCTCCGCAGTATTTTGCCTTTGTATAATTGACTTTATAGATTCACCAAACACAGGCAGATTTTAGTGTCTGGACTCAAATCTGAGGAACTTTACTGCTAGAGTCGCAGACTGTATTAGAAAGCCTTACCTAAGGTGTGAAGTGAATGAACTTGAATGCCTTTTCCTGTTGCCATTTCTGATCAGATATACTGTCTGTCCCACTGCAGTGTCTATAATTGGCAGCAATTTTTAAAAGCCACTCATTTTCACTGAAGTTTGTTCTGTTAAATATATATAATAATTGGGAGCATTTTTATTCAGCATACGGCTATGGAGCCGTACGCAAAGTGCACACTTAGGCAGCAAATTCACCTGATCCCCCCTCTTAACTGTTCAGTTAAACAGCTCATCTTAACACCTCACTTATTGATGACTGCAGTCAGGCTGGTTGACGCAGCCCTATATCCACTTGCACAGCAGCATTACCCGAGATGTAACAATAGTATTGCCCTGTCACCTGAACTTGGTGTTTGTTTCTTTTGCATGTGTGCTGTGTCAATCTCTCAGAAAGCAGACCAAGCAAGCACTTGGTGAGACTAGAACAGAAGAACATAAGCAATAGGAACAGGAGCAGTCTTGAGACGAATCACTAAGCTACTCTATTTCACAGCGAGTGGACATACAGAGCGCCAGTCATGAAAATAGCCACTTGTAATATATGCAGCTGTGCGTATCCTCACAGATTTGTTGATCTGTGGCATTGTGAGTGGTTTAGCCAGTCACGTGATGTTCACAAGACTCAATAAAACCCCAGTCAGTTGGGTCCAGGTTATCCACGATGAGGTATGCAGTTGAGCCCAGTGGATGAACTGGTAATGTGATTGTTAACATAGAAACATAGAAAATAGGTCCAGAGTAGGCCATTCAGCCCTTCGAGCCTGCACCACCATTCAATATGATCATGGCTGATCATTCAACTTCAGTACCCCATTCCTGCTTTCTCTCCATACCCCTTGAACCCTTTAGCCGTAAGGTCCTCATTTAACTCCCTTTTGAATATATCTAATGAACTGGCGTCAACAACTTTCTGTGGTAGAGAATTCCACAGGTTCACAATTCTCTGAGTGAAGAAGTTTCTCCTCATCTCGGTCCTAAATGGCTTACCCCTTATTCTTAGACTGTGACTCCTGGTTCTGGACTGCCCCAACATTGGGAACATTCTTCCTGCATCTAACCTGTCCAATCCCGTCAGAATTTTATATGTTTCTATGAGATCCCCTCTCATTCTTCTAAATTCCAGTGAATACAAGCCTAGTTGATCCAGTCTTTCTTCATATGTCATTCCTGCCATCCCGGGAATCGGTCTGGTGAACGTTCGCTGCACTCCCTTAATAGCAAGAATGTCCTTTCTCAGATTAGGAGACCAAAACTGAACACAATATTCAAGGTGTGGCCTCACCAAGGCCCTTTACAACTGCAGTAAGACCTCCCTGCTCCTATACTCAAGTCCTCTCGCTATAAGTGCCAACATGCCATTTGCCGCCTTCACTGTCTGCTGTACCTGCATGCCAACTTTCAATGACTGATGTACCATGACACCCAGGTCTCGTTGCACCTCCCCTTTTCCTAATTTGTCACCATTCAGATAATATTCTGCCTCCTGTTTTTGCCATCAAAGTGGATAACCTCACATTTATCCACATTATACTGCATCTGCCATGCATTTGCCCACTCACCTAACCTATCCAAGTCTCTTAGCATCCACCTCACAGCTCACACTGCCTTTGTTAGTAAACCAACTAATAGCAAAGAACCCATGAAGCAAATACATTACCATAATTACCGATTTTTCAACTGCCCTGAGAAACCCTGGTCGCAGTTGAAAATTGCCACCAGTGAGTCCATCAGTCCCAAGGAAAGATAAAAGATCAAGCCAACACCACAG